>NC_079913.1:1488228-1684924 GCF_024868665.1 Triplophysa rosa | reverse complement strand
TGCAAAGGCACTAATCATGCCGTATTTCAGTAAGGAATTCTGAATTTCCACTTCCATCCCCATTCTCCAGGGCTTCTCTTTCTCTTCTCCTCGTCTTTATGCTGAAGGCAGAGGGAAAATTAAAAGCCAATATCACAGTCCATTTCACTAGCCTCTGCTCACCAGCCTTCTGCTGCTGCAGTCACACATCAACTCCCTCGCTCTCTCTCGCTCTCTCTCTCTCTCTCTCTCTCTCTCTCTCTCTCTCTCTCTCTCTCTCTCTCTCTCTCTCTCTCTCTCTCTCTCTCTCTCTCTCTCTCTCTCTCTCTCTCTCTCTCTCTCTCTCTCTCATATTTGTTTCTCCATTTCTATGGGATACAGATGTTGTTTTGAGTACGGGGCCCCTACAGTCTAATTCCCTCCACAGGTTGCTGGCAGTACTGTAAACTATTATACGTGCCCCAGTGCAAAGCTGTGGCGCAGATTTGCGAGAACCATCCATAACGGTGTCTGCAGGAGGTGGGAAGTGTATGAATGTTTGTGGTTGCAGTGACCGATGGAAGCCAGCTCTGTTTGGCCTGTTATTGTTGGCACCGTTTCCCAAAATGAGAGCTTGTGTTTCTCCACACACAGTCAAATGCACACATCGCCACGCACATACCCCGATGGGCCGGACAGACGGGTGTTTTGTCTCTTGAAAAAATAAGTGCGAGGTTACACAACGAAGTCGATCTTTCTGTCCCCGCCACCCCTGCGTAAACGCCCGGCTTTCCGGGGCTAGAAAGGACAGAATTCATCTCGAATTCACGAGGGAGGGCTGAGCGATGGCTCCGTGTTTACAGTGGCAGAAAGTTAATATAAATTTTCATCAGAAGGGGAAGTTTACACATACGATTCTATTTGTCCTTCATTATTAGCACCTGAGACCGGGCTGGGGAGGCATAATTGTCTACAGACGCAGGCCAAATACATGCAAGGGAAAGGCAAATAAGCACACCCCAAAATAATTTTATGGTTGTGTGTTACAATCCCTCTCCACGGGATTCTTAATCTAGAGAATCAATAAACAAGAGCCGAGCGAGAGACGCGCCGAGCGAGAAAAAAAAAAAAGAAGGAACCAGAGATTCAGAGGGAAAAGGTAGAAAAAGAATGAAAGGCGAAGCGAAAGAAAAGAGAGATAGAGAGTAGCGTACAGAAGCCCATTGTTCTGCTGGTTAGCTCGCGCTCGGCCCTGCAGCTGAGAAACGTCTCGGCGGACCGACCCGTGAGCTCCACACAACGCTGATTTATTGAGTCATACATGAAAACGCTCATTATTCCCACATCCTTTTTCTCTTGTCTAAGACGGAGGAAAAACACAGCGTGTCCGACTCCACAATAACTCTCTCACCCCTTCTCATGTTTTATTTGTCTGCTGTTGAAACGCATGCCGCGTGTACACGGATCATGCTGGACGTGTGGTGTCTTATTGTCGTCGTTCAGAAACTCCTGAGTCATTTTATCGGATTAGATGGATGTTTTCATTTTTAGACTTACAATTCTTGATTGCAGTTAAATAATGAAGAATAGAAGTAAAACAATTAACAGAAGTAAAAGAACACCAAGTATACGTGTATTTATTTACAGATCTTAAAAAAGTGCATGTGGAATTAAAATACTGCAAATGTACAGTGAAACAGAGATTTCATTTTATTGTTCATTTTATTCTAATATTTAAATCTTGTGTTTTATTGCTATTCTACTTTAGTTTTTTTTTTGTAAAAGCGTACTGGCCGCTAATAGAAACTCTTCATAGAAAGAGACGTGTTCACAGCGTTCAGAGATAAGACCGATTCACCGGCGACTGGCGCGCAAACACGTATCACAGCCACGGATGACCTTTGATAAAAGGCGGCTGTTCTGCTCTCGTGTCAGTCAACCTCCTCACAACAGAGGTTGGGACACTTTCCATAGACCGACCCGTCGCCGTCGTGTTCAAACGGACCTTTAACGCCGTTCAGCTGTCAGTCAAGATGGCCGGTGTGTCCTCAGCGCACATCTTGTTTATGAAATCCCTGCCTGAAGCCACGCTTTCTATTCATGAGTGTCTTGGACCCTCATCAGACCTCTGTGTCCTAAACACACTTACATAACAGATGTGGTGTCAATATTTTGCCGTGGAAAGCGGGGCCCTATCTTTGCACAGGACTCGCCGACCAGCAGCCAATCAGTTGTGTTTGTTTGTTCAGCTTAAACTGTTTGTCCTTTGTTTTTTGTGGCAGCCGACTCCTGTCGGCTAGATAAGGGTTGTGCTCTCCCCGTCTATCTCTCGCCCTCTCTGTCTTTGTTTTGTTGCGCTTGTTGGCGTGTCGTACTCGACCCAGAGATCTTGTAGTGCACACGCTTTTTATTTGTAATCTAGAAACGTTAATCCAAATGAAAGAGCCACATAACGTGTCTTGACTTAATTACAAAAGTACAACGAAACGTTGCGTTGTTAATGAATAGATATCAGCCACAACATTCGCAAAGATTGACATCATTCCCCCGTTTCCGTTCCCAAACAAATGCGCTTCCGTTAGACCGCGGGAGGTAGATTCGCGCTCTGGCCGTGATTGTAATGTTTGTGTTTTCTTTTAATACGTTCGGTCACAGTTGAGGACGCCACATTGGATTGCAGTTCATGCATTGAGCAAAGATGTATTCGTAATGACCTCGTAATGCTAAGCTGTGGCTAGGTGCTCATGTATTTCATGCTTGTTGCATTGGAGATAATCATACAAAGGTGCTTTATGTCGTATTCCCCAATACATCTGTAATACGTCTAAACACAAGCTGTACGCCGAAGGGAAAACGGATGTTTCTTACGTCTATCAGCCATTAATTCTTGTATAAACATTCACGTTTCTTTCCTCCATTGTGTATATTAGTGACACGTATCGTGTTTCCACCAGAAACCAATTACGGCTGATCAAATTGGGCAGAATCGCATTTTCATACGAATTCTTGCAAGCTTGTGTTTGTGTCTTTGGAGCTCTCATCATTGAGCAGACTGTTCAAGTTTGTTTCTTTTCTCTCGGTCCTTAGAGATAGATATCAAAATCAAATATGTTCCTGAGTGCCTTGTTATTTACGCTCCAGCATGGGTTCTTGTTGAGATCCTGGCTCTGAAGAATGCCACGCTTTGTGCTGTTTATACAATGTGTGCATTAATGGATGGGAGGCTGCATTTCTTCAGCACAGCAACAACATTTATAGAAAAGCTAAGCAAAGCACGATGAAGAGGATGGTTCCCGCTGCTCTCAGTCGTCCGGCGGAACTTCAGTGGATGTTTTGCGCTTTGTTGTAACAGAAAAGCATCTAATGCGTCTTTGTGTTGCATTGTGGGTAATTTTGCACAAGGTTGACTATCAGTAACTTGTTGTCACTAATATGGATTTTTTGGCACATAAACTTGTCGTTCAAATCCTGTGAATGATTCTTTCTTTTTTCAAAATGAACTCTCAGTGGTTTTGCGCCAATACAATGGAAGTCAATGGGGGCTAATGTTATTTGGTTATCAACATTCTTCAAAATATCTTCTTTTATGTTCTGAAGATGAAAGAAAGTCATACAAGCGTGGAATACCTTGAAGCCAAGGAAATGGTTTTCATTCAGCTTCACACATTAACCAGTGCTGGAAATGCTTCAACGTGTGTTTCTCTAATAAGCAAATAGTTGATTGGTTTTCTTCCGGGTTCGTATTGGAAAAGCCATTAAACGTGTCTGGCTACGAGCTTTAGCAAGCGTCACTCTCTTGACCTCAACTACGTATCGAATGACTTCTTTGACTTTGCCCTTTATTCATGAGAGGACAGTGAATCTGTATCGATCGGGTGCAGATAAACATTTCCTTCTGCTAATTGTTGTGCTAAAGCCATTAGCTGTCCCCTAAAGCCACACAATCACAGTCACCGCTTGGATGGGCGTGAAATCTCCTGCAATTTATCTCATCCACGCGGCCTCTCTGATAATGACTTGAAATCCAAAGCATGGCGATGCTACTTATAACTCACTCATGCATCTGAGCGTACCGCATGCACCATAACTAATCAATAAATACATCATTTACATCTGCAAATAACTAGGCACATGAAGCTTGGAAACTTGTTTTGTTGAAGCCTGTTGCGTAAACTTTAGAAGATGGGGTTTTGTGATGCTTGAGCGCTTGGTCCTGTTCTGCGGTGAATGTGGTTTAATGGGTTAACCTAAGTATTTTGTAAATGTAAACACTGGTCCAGAAGCCCTTCTGGTTTCATTTTTATTTATTTTATTTTTAAATCTTACATGTATAATTAGATTGTAAAGATATTCGTTTAACATTTTGACGTGGTTATAAATGTCTTGTATTTCGTTCAAATGTTTGTGTAGTGTAAAAAAACGGAAACAGGAAGTTCTTCTAGACCGGCGTTGGATCAGCATTGCTTACGTTTTCTCAAGTGGTCTATACATAATTAGCCTGACATTTGCATCTATATCAGTTTGCATTCTTTTCTTTTTGTGGATTCAAGTTCAATGACATCATACTGACATTTCCTGCGAAACAGTACCCGATTCATAAATTATTGTAATAAGTTTACAATTTTGAACAGATTTTTTTAAATGATTTTGTTTATGTACTTTTATTAACTTTTATTTATTTATTCATTTTATTTACTTATTTGAAACTCTTTTTGTTTGTTTTGTTTTGTTTATTTGTGCATATTGTACATTTTTGTGACAAATCCATTTTGATTGTATGTTGACCTAAGATGCTAAAAAACGTTATACTTGCCATGGAAAAATACCTTTTATCAAGCCATACTGTATGAGAAAAGCATCTTTCATAGAACATACTTTTATTATTTTTCTTTACGTTTTGTTTGGTATAAGGTATTCAAAGATGGAACAGGGAGGTGATCAGAAGTCGACTGAGCTCTTTACACCCCGGTAACTCCTAAAGTGCAAGGTCTAGGTCTAGGTTTATGTGTGTGTGCGCGTCTGAGGAGACCGATCGATGCTGTTAGGATCCAGCGCCACTGTGTTGTGTTTGTTTACCGTGAGCTTGGAGAGCCTGGCTCCTTACCACGGAGACAGACAGACAGTGGCAGCTCCTCGCCCCTGTCTCTTCATAATTGATCAGGGGGTGGCTGTCTTCCCAAAGGGTTAAGACGTGGCAACTTTCCCCCATCTCTCTCTCCCTCGCTCTCTCTCTCCCCCTGTTTGCTCAGCATCTCAATGCATTAGTTCAAACATTGTTCTCACCAGCTGGCAGAGCAGTGCCATATGCACACGCTGTCAAGGCAGCTGTTGTCATGGATACCGGCAAGCGGCAGAAAATAAAGCAAGCCCTTGATTCTACTGGAAGAAGTGTCAGTCTCTGTCTGAAGTAGGTTTTCTTCCCCACCTCTCGACCTTCACGCTCCTTTCCCAGACAGACGAGACACCTGTGAAGTTATTGTGTTGTTTATATTGCTTTATTTATTTTGTTGCGTTCGTCTTGTCTCGTGCACTTCTGTCTCCGGTCTACATGAAACTTCAGAGGTGCTTTGAACACATGTATCAGTATTCATGTAGAATGCTGTGTTTTCAACACATTGAAATTGTACTAGCCTTATACTAGCGCATAAAATAAAACTAGACTTTTGATATTTTGATGCTAGGATGCTGTGAGTGGTTGCCAGGGCGTCTGAGTGATGCTATGGGGTTGCTAGGGTGGATGGTCTTAAGAAAAAAAAATGGGTTTGTTCAGTTCTCCATCCCTAAATGCAAGACTAAATATAAAAATCTGTATAGTCTATAACTGTATTTGTTTTGTGACATTAGAGACGTAGGTATTTGGAGTGATGTGGCAGAGGAGGGCCACAGTCACCCCTGTGCTCAGGGGCCCGGCTAATGCTCGGCTCCTTGTTAATTCACTCCTGAGGTAATCTGGTGTTGATTTTGTCAACTTTAATTACAGCTTCTAGGAACACTTCACATCGCCTGCCTCTACTTCAAATTGATATTATGAATATGCAAATGGGCCGGTAATTTGCAGAGAAGTGGGTATTTCAGCTGAGCACACACTAGACAGGTCAATACCACTCACACTGTGTGTGTGTGTGTGTGTGTGTGTGTGTGTGTTTCTATTCCTGCTCTTCAGAGGTGCTAGACAAACTGTATTTATCTTTCATCACGGCTTCGTGGATTATCATGAAAAATATATATCTAAGAGACGCTTCATGGCTCATCAACAACAATGAATAGTGTAGTGGATGTAATGGCGGGTTGATGTCACCTTTCGCCGCATTTGATATTTGAGTGCGTCGCGGTGGGCGGAGGGGAAAAAAAACTCATTTTGTGTCTCTTTTTCTCTGTCTGTTCGCAGGCCCTACAAGTAGCAAGGCAATTACTCCTACAGCATCCAGGCAGTGGCTTGAAGTCTCCAAAGAACAACGATAAACAGCGTCCGTTGCAGGTGAGCAGTTCTTGGCTAATCTCTTAAGTCCATCCATAATACATGGCGCCCCGGAAAAGATTTCCTCTGTTCCGACTGTGCTGTTTGCTTTGGCAATGTAATTCTGGAACTGTCTGTAAAAAGTCTCGAGCTGTCAGGCCTTCTCCAGACTAAACCAAACTTGCATCTCTCTGCTCTTTAAGACTACTTCAGGACTCAATACTTTCTCTAGCATAAAAGATAATGACGCTCTGAAAATATGAAATGTCATGATTAACCAATAAAAAACAAGCAGTAACTAACAGCCAGCTCTCTAAGAAATGGCCTCTGTAACATCGCTTATCCTAACTAGCCGTCATTTGTACCCCTCCAAGATAATTTGCCATTATTGATTCCAGCTGCGGCGCATCGCTATTATCAGCGATTCGGTAAAGGTCATCCCTATTACCAGACCTGTTTACCAACCCGCCGACTGCCGACGTGCTATTTCTCTCCCATCCCCACAATACAAACGCGCATTAAGTTATGTAAGCACTTGACATCTGCCAGGCTCCATATTTTTAGGTTTAAATTAAATGCAAGGAGAGCGTGCCCTCCTCCCTGCTAATAAGCGCTATCAGCTAACGCTGGTTTACCTCATTAGTACCCCGCGCATTTAATTAAAGAAAGGGAAAATCGGCGCTAACCCTCGTCGTTAATGTTTTCACAGAGTATAACAATGGCTACACCTGAAAGAGTCGTACCCCCGTGTATCTAATTATGCGTGCATACAAAAATTGGCGTCTGTGATTGGTCCAGCTAGGACTTTTTGTAACATTAATATTTTGAGCGAATGCAACTTTTGCGTTTGAGAAATTTTTCATTTCTTCTCCGTGCAAAGATATTAGTTGTAAAACAAACTCTGGGCAGATACGGTTTCATGTATTTGTTGTAGTTTCACAGCCGCCTGTATACTTAGAGAATGGATTCCCCGCACACTGCGTGACTGCAAATTGCCATGCGACGCTTTGGAGAAAACCGAGTGATATTGCATGAGGAAGGTCTGCGATAACTGGTGGCCCGTGACCGAGTTCCTGACTCTAATAACACCAGAGGATTGTAAATATTGAATATTTACATTTGCTTATACCATCCTTGCCTCATGTTAGCTATATGAATCAATATGAATCAGGTCTTGTTGAGCGGCGTCCTCGGGCTGTAGTTAATCAATGCTGTCGAGCCTTTACTTTATTAACTTATTCCGTGCTGTTTTAATAGTCTAGTAATCTTGCTAAAACAAGATAATTTTCTCGTCTTTCAGTTTTAATCCGTCTTTTCTTTCGACCTTTACAGTTTAAACACTCCTTGATCGTCAATTCAGAACATGTTGTGTGTGCTTAGACATGCCAAGTAACAAGCGCTTTGAAAAATGACTTATTTACATAAATAAGTAAACGCCCGTGCGTTCTCCGACACTGATAAATCCACCCTTTACCCGTCCAGAAAAGCGATCCATACATCACGACGTATAAATTATTTACCGCACAAGCATCTAAGCGCTGCAGCTCGCATTTTTAATTACTTGTATTAATGTCTAAATCCTGTCAGCTGACTAATTCTATCCACTGTCTCATCTCGCGCCTCCGAAGTGCTGGAAAGCCGCTTTTCCACATTTGCTTAATGTGACGGGTCTATTATTATCCAGTAAGCCCAGAGGAGAAGTCAATAAACACCTATTTCTTCTCGTAAATCCTCATGCCTTCACCACGCTGCTTACAAGGATTTCCCAAGGCACACAACAGTCCTCTGGCGCCGTGGCACCTTCCCCTCAGAGTGGCAATATCGCCTCCGCGTTTTATACACTGACATTTAAAACACAAATAAAAGCGGAGAGGACGGAAGACAGCGGGGATTACAGAGAGCTCGCGCGAATCGCAATTGTTTCTCCCGCCCTCACGATCAGCCCCGCGCGCCATTCTTCTATTGTACGCTACGTGCCAGTTTGTTTGTTTGGCAGCGGGCTCAGCGCGTGCCGCCCGGGTGTCTCGTGCTGATGGCGGAATGGACATTTAACAGAGTGAAAACAGTTGCAGGAGCACCGTGCTTACACATGTAGGCAACACACTGAATACCAATCGTACAGCGGTGAGAAGTGGGCGAGGGTGGGTGAAGAACAAACGCAGGCGATGTCTTGGCGTGTCAACTGATGGCGTAGTGATATAATGCGGTGGTTCGAAAAAAAGGGAGAGTTGACCTCTGACCTGCAGGCAGGGTGGGCTGGGTAGTGTGATGTCACACGGTTAACAAGGTGAAAGCTCACAATGTAGTTTCGGCTTCAGCGTGCAAACTACAACAGCGCAGACACCACCTTGAAACCGAGTTTCCATTCGCCAGGCAGCCGATTCATTGACCTTTTCTTCACCGCAAACCCAACACGCGCCGCTAATGTAACTTTTTCGGAAGAAAACGTCCACTCGCGTCTCCCAGTTCGGCTCCAAACGTACCCGCCGCATTCGGAGGACGGCTGATCGGCTCGTTGCTCTCGCGCTCCTAGACGAGATAGCTCAACCCAATCACTTCCTGAGCACTGAGCCATCCTCGCAGTGTTGCCGATTTAAAGGTCACCGACGCCCAGCTCATCTGAGCGTCAGACTCCTGCGCCATGTTCCTTAAAATTCATCTACTCAGACCACCGACTGGAACCGTGCGCAAAGCCAGTGGAATTTAGAAGAGACTTGTAGACACAATATTAACATTTACTATTAACAGTCGTCTGGGAAAAACGGCGAACAGAGACAAAGAAATAAAGTTGCAAAAGTCGTTCTGATTTCAAGAGTGTATTTACAGAATTCTAAAGGGCAGCCAAACTATTCCAATTTGTTTCATGGAGAAAGTTTTTGTTCAGATGCTTTGTCATTTCGCTCAATTATTGGTGTTAAAGTTTCTTTCTTTCAAAAATTTCTTGGGGAAGATTTGTTGAAATACAGGAGTATGGAGCTGAAAAATGAATGTAGATTTTATGGCTAGTTTAAAAGATGTGGATTTGGATAGATTTTGATGAAAAATGTTTAGGTTCCTATTGAAATGTTCTGTAATATTGACTAGAGATTTCAGAATCGGTGTATGTTCGTTATTTTTGTCACGGGAGAAACAAATGTGATGCAGGAGACCAAAACTTCTCATTTGCTCTCCACGCGCTCCAGTTTTATCTCGGTGAAACCACTGAGATATTAAAGATATCTCCGATTTTTTCATATTTTTCAGAGCAGCATGGGTAAATTGCATAGGAAGCGCTTTCGCGGGGATTAGTAATGCGATGCAAAAGAAGCTGAAGCACAACCCTTAGGCAAGAGAAGGAATGGAGGGAGTAAAAAAATAGTGGCATGGCACCGCTTTGATGTAGAAGCAACAAATGTACCTCCTGACAGAAGATGCATGAGAGTAATAAACTGGTTCCAGCAGCCCTTACACATGCAGTCTGATTACTCTGGCCAGGGTGTTAATTGGATCCTAACTGGCAGATCTGATACGTGTCGCCCGGTGGTGGGAAGTCTTTCCAAGTGATGAACTATAATTCAGCGAGCTGCTTGAAGTTTGTGTAATTTACTGCGTGTCACTTGACGAGGAGAGCGATCCAACACACTCCCTATTACCTGCGACATCACAAAGCTTTCACCAGAGAGAGAGAGAGAGAGGAAGGGGTTGATGTGGAGTGAGAGAGAGACAGAGAGAGTAAGAGACTATGCAATGGCCAAGCCTTGTGCAAATATTCTATAGTGCATTGTGTATTTGTACTGTACATTGCACAGATTTTAGAGCCTTGGAAATATAAATGTACAGTTTATCTCATGCCGATAAGGCACACTTAAATTGAAAATTGACTAAGAGAGAGAGAGAGAGAGAGAGGGGTGAGAACAGATGGATTTCTTTATAAATGGTGCAGATATACAGTAGTTGGCCAAATTCATCTTCCAAACTCTTGTAGAAACATTCTTCATGTAGCTTCCCGTATAATAAACTTCCCATCAGCTCTCTTCAGCTCCTGAGGGTCCACTCTTCAGACATCCAGGGTCTGTTCATGTTTATTTTGCCTGTGTCTTTCCTCTTTAGTCCGTACTAGTCTCATAGTTCCTTGGAAAGCACAAACGTCTGATCCTCCCCTACATTGATAGAAATGAAAGCTCAGTTATCTTCACTGTGATTCGTCTTTGCAGAAGGCCGGTTGCATCCCTGCTCGCCTTCCAGCTTTTCCAACGGAGGACAAATCCACTCCATCATCGTCTGAAGTAAAATAAATTGATTTGGGAAAACCTTCCTGTAAACTACTTAACTCCGGTAGCAAGGAGTGTCCACATTGATCCCTTAATCCGAACGATGGCGTATGTGTGTGTTAGAGACTACAAAGGATGGAGAAGTTGTTTTGTGTGTTTGTTTGTGGGTCAACAGCCCTGTAAGCGTGTACATCGGTGATCCCCACGTAATCGATAAACGCTTGAATGAAGAGTCATTCATTGCTGAGTGAATTAACACGGGAGGTTTTACCGATGTTAAAGGGTCCGACATCATTTCCGAAGTCCAGCTTCGGGGGTCTTCATCCCAGAGGGGAGATAGAGATAAATTAGTAAGACATTGAGTCCCACAGAATACTTGTTTTCTCTATAAAACTGTAAGTAAAACACGCTTTACCAAAGTAATTAACACACTGTCGTTTTCCGGCAAGCCGCTGAAGTAATTACCATCGCTCACCCTCCAATTTCTCATTTTATTTATCTAAACAGTATCTGTGGCTAGTGGCACCTCCGGCGCTCCTCTGAAGTGGCCACATTATTCAGCTATTCAGAAGCCCGACCGGACATCTTATCCGGAAACGTCCCCCATTGAGTCGATGAATTGTTCAGGAATAAAGAACTTAATCACTTCTCTCTAATTGTTTCGGCTTGAAGTTTGTCCTCGTATCAGCTCTGGTCATTTAACACTATCCTCGAAACTGTTTCAGTTGGGAACGCACCAATGCTGATAGTGGACGATGTCTTTGTATGGATGGGAAACAGGACCATTGGTGTTGGTATAGATGAATGGCCTTTATGTGTTAACATGTGGCTGGTGTTGAGTTGACCTTTTTTAAGATGAGAGTGGTTTATGGCGTTGAGCGTGAATGTAATGATGTGCTTATTTTTCAGGAGGACCAATGATGTATTCTCATCAATGGTCAATTTAAAGCTATTTGTTCTACTCTCTCTCTATCGGGTGCAGAGACGCTCGTTTTTAAATAACAGGTCAATGGAGATCAGCTTGTATTTTCATTTGTTTTCCAACAGAAATCAAAGCACCATAGACATTTATAGTGATGTTTGGGCATGCTTGTTGGTTTAGAAAAGAGATATGCAAGTCTGCGAGTAAATTTGTTCAGATCTTTTCACTTTTCTCATTGAAAGCTTTAAAGACTGGAGATGATCGAAGAGGATTCTTAAAGAATGATGTTATGAGAATTGTGTCATACAACGTGCATCGAGTTGCATCTCTGGTCATATTTTTCATCCGGCATCCTGCGAAGGCCTATTATGTGCGAATGTTTACGGAAGGACCTTTCGGCGAATGCTCATTAATTATGCCCCTTCTTGGCAAAATCATTTCGGGGAGAAGCAATTCAGCCTCTGTTCCTTTCAATTCACCCGGCTTGTCAATCATCGCCCCCCGCAGCATCCGGCGCAATGGAGGTGTTATATTCCGCCAATTATCATGTCATATACTCGAAAATGTAAATGAACGTGTGTGTAAAATTAAATTTATGGGTTGTCAGTGAAGAATCAGAACCAGGAGAGCAATTACTTATCTGCTTTCATCTCTCAGCCTCTTATATATCATGCAGAAAATGCCAGCGTTAAATGCAGGAATTAGTGGCGTGCGTGCGACTGGGGAGCGTGTGGGCCAAACCTTCGATTTTGTCTTTGTCATTTCTCCTGTGTTTGAAACATCCGAGTCGGTTTTCGTGACTTTTCTGTTGGTATGAAAGTCTCTACATTGGTAAATTCAAAGACGTTACATTTGGTCTGTCAAGTTGTGGTCGATAAATAAACTCCTAGTCGATTGTTCTGAAATTTACATGTTTATTGTATTCGGTGCGCTGCGGAGCAAACAAGGTGATGGTTGGTTATTCAGCCAGTAGCTCAATTAAATAGACAAATAATGGCCATAATGAGAACATCTTCTCTTGTATTTTCGCGCTTTGGGTTTCGTATTGTCATTTAGGCCGGCGTAGAACCCTGGCTGAACCTGAGGGTAATTACACATCACAAATGTGTCTTAAGGTTTAATAACATTGAAGGTGTAAGCATACATTTGCATAATTACATGCAGCTGTTTAATTTGTGACTTTGTTGCTTTGTTCCTTTTGTTGTTTTCTGCCCTTTTACGTTTCCCCATCTTCGCACGCAAAGGAGAGAGAGAGAAAGAAAAGTGTATTTGTGTGTCGAGTTCCTCTGCGAGTTTTGGGGCCGTCTAATGAAGAATGGTGCTTGGATTTGTTTGAATATGAATATGAGTGAGGATGGAGTGTGACCTTCAGCTCCACCACTCAGTTCATCAGGATTAGTCAAGCTCGGCGCTCAGGAGCGCTAATGCATAATGACTTCTAAAATGAAAAATGTGTAGTGACCATGCAAATGTCTCTGCTAATCAAAGAGGGGAACCTGAGCTGGGCCGAGCCAAGAGACTAAAACAAGGACGTGTCAAGGCACTGAGAGCTCAGATGTACGGAAAGCAATCAAGCGGTCTTGATTAGCCGGCGCGAGGAGGCCCGTGCGTCACGCCGGGTTCCTGACACGAAGCCCCACACGACGTTCTAATGGATGCGCGGCCCGCCTCGCAACACAAGCGTGTTATCTGTTTCTCAAGCATAAAAACACAGAAATAGATATGTTTACCTGTCCAGACATTGGACACTTGGCTGTCTTTGTGACGGACAGCATCTGCCCAAGTTGTTGTGATGAAAGACGCACCAGGCATCAAAAAGTACAAAGGCGACCCAGAGGAGTCAGCCGTCAGTCGAAATGTCCAAAAGTAAAAAACGGTACAGAAAAGTCTCTTTTCACCCACTGTGAAACGAAAAACATTACTCGCACTCCTAATATTGTTTAATCTTAGACATGAATCAAGATTGAATGCAAACTTTGCACACGTTAACATGCATGCTGGCAAGCAAAGAGCGATGCACAGAAAACTTCTGTGCTGTTTTATAAGAACTGGGCTGCGAAAATATTTTGTTTTTTTGCCCCCCAAAAAAAGTTCTCTCACCCAGTTTGACAGCTGGTATTTTAATGATTCTTATCATTTATAAAATGACATGAATTTTTAAAAATGACATCTCGTAGAAGACTTGTGCCTCTGGCTGCTTTCTTCCAACTTGGAAACTTCAATGCGCAGCGAGAGGCAACTGGTAATTCCCCCTCACCTCTGTAAGACAGAATACTTCACAGCCGCTCGGCTTCAATCAGAAGTTTCTCCAAGAGTTTTCAAAGCCAAATCCACGCTACTTAGTCTAGCTGGTCTTCGACAGGCCATGCGCCCTCCGTCCGCTGCGGAGATGCTCATCTTCTACCGTTTCCATGCGTGTTAAAGTCTCTGGAGGCAGTTCACAGGTTCAGCTAATTAAGGTCCTCCTCTATTTTAAGCGCCGTGCTTTTCCCATCAGGAGCAGGTGACAGAAAATATATAAAGTACACATGCGGCGGAGTATACACACATGCGTGATTGCATGTGCCACACGCGTGCGAGAGTTGCTTTATAAAAAGTCGTGGTTGATGTACTGGATGTCTCTTGTATCTCCGCAGGTGCCAGTGTCTGTGGCAATGATGAGTCCACAGGTGATCACACCGCAGCAGATGCAGCAGATACTTCAACAGCAGGTTCTTTCCCCACAGCAGCTCCAAGCGCTCCTTCAACAACAACAGGCCGTCATGCTTCAGCAGGTAGACTCGCATTCATGTCCTCGCTCATGTTTTGCGTATGTAACGGCAGCATGCAGATCCTCTCTGGTTCTCATGTGCCCTTGACACAGAAACCACTATAGACAGGCTTGTAATGTGTTGTTTTCAATGAGGGGGCACAGATGTACACTTCACTTGCATACTAAGAGCTGAAAATTACTGAAAAATTACAAGCATAACTACACAAGTACTATTTCAGCCGTGCTTTAGTTTTAGTGTCGTCCGTCTATTTTCTTAAAAATGTCTAAATGTCACTTGTCATAGAAATAGTTGTTGTTGGGGGCATCATTGTTGTTTTTAAGGGGCGACGAGATGAGAAAATGAGTCAAACTTGCGTTACCCGCATGAGCACCAGCGTTTACCGATAGACCGCCACTCAGACATAATTTTTATCTTTTAAAATCTCTGTGAACTGAAGGTTTGCGATCGTTTTTACTTCCGTATTTTCAGAGTGAAATGGAATTTCTAATGAGGAGAAGCAGTGGGCGTGGTTTTCGTCTTTCTCTGCGATTTGATTGGATGTATAAAAACAACCGTTGCATTTTGAAACGGAACCGGACAGTTGAAGGGGAGGAGTTAACAGATGCTCCGCCCAAGCCGTCTTACATACGTCTTTTAAGATTGATAGTCATTACAGGAAGGAAGTGCATTGTCAAGATTTTAACGATTATGAGGGCACACGAATTTTAAAAAAAATATTTTTTTTATTTCACTGGGACTTTAATCATTTTCAAAAGCTCATCATTAAAAACATATCCATTAACTCACTTGATTATAATTAGGTCTCTA
Organism: Triplophysa rosa; assembly: GCF_024868665.1. Taxonomy (NCBI): domain Eukaryota; kingdom Metazoa; phylum Chordata; class Actinopteri; order Cypriniformes; family Nemacheilidae; genus Triplophysa; species Triplophysa rosa. The sequence goes on along the minus strand of NC_079913.1, from coordinate 1,669,756 downwards.
CAATCGACGTCGAGCGGCACGTACCCAAGACATCTCCCGCCGAACGCTCGGCCCCTGTATTCAAGCGATGAGCTCCCAGGGACAGCACTCAGCCGAGGAGCGCACAAGTGTGCTAAATGCATTAATTCACAATGATGAATTCTCTCCTCTGAGTGCCTCGCATTCATTTCAGAATTTCACTGCCTGTCAAGGCATCAGAGAGGAAAAAATATATAGGCAATAAGATTAATTGTTCCTCCAGCGGTAATGTGCAGCCGCATAAAAGTCCATGTGGAGATGCACGACGTGGGGAAGTGCCTGTCTCTTTGTCTCGACCGGAGAGAGATGTTATTTATGACGTGACACGCAGAAGCACATCCAGGCGTATCGCGCGGCCTCGGGAGCCCGGCTGCGACTCTGTTTGTTCAGCTCCGAAACTTTGCAACGAAGGTTCTATTAATGGCACAGCTGCTGAACGAAAAAAAAATGACCTTTTTGTTTTCATTTGTCTGTCCACAGCAACACCTGCAGGAGTTCTATAAGAAACAGCAGGAACAACTTCATCTACAGCTTTTGCAGCAGCAACATCCAAACAAACAAGCAAAAGAGGTACGACACGTGTGTGAGACAAAAGTGATGCTTTTATTCATGTTTGCCACAACCGGCTACTTGTAAATCAGTCTCTGCTGTCTTTTCTCGAGGGAGCTTTTGTGGTCAGGCTGCTGTAATGTTGCCTAAAATTAGACAGTTGTCAAGTGTCTCAAGTCCTTGTCCTCACCGTTACGTTGACGCTAAAAGGCCCGTTTTAGAGTACAGCACAGGGTGCGTTCATTAATGAATCGCCGCAGCGGGTTTGGTTCGACTAGCAGAAAAGTTCGACCGCAGCGAGCTCATAAATCAAACTGACAGTCCGACCGCAGATCCATCTGACAGACAGAACGCTGCGTTGCCGACACGGAGAGGCAGGCATCAAAAAGCGAAGCGCTGCGGAGAGGGAGGGAAATCCAAACAAAATGCGTGGAAGGTGTTGAATTGATCAGCTAGGTATCGCAGACGAGAAACGTCCCCCCCAGCTGTCTTTTCAACTAGCACCTTTAACCATTGTCTCTCTTCAAGCAAGCCATTATGCCGGGCCTACAGAACAGCAGGCCTGACCTCCCGGAGGCTTTGTTTCTGTTTGGATTTGCGAATAGATTTTTTTCAGCCTCCCGCCATCAAATATGGAATAGAAATTGCTCCCTTATTTCTCACGAGACGGCGGGGCCAATCCGCAGCGCTCGCTCCATTATGCAGTCTGTTTTCCAGTGAGCGCATCACAAGTTTTGCTGCTTTTGCCTCTCACTCCTTCATCCCTAAAGTAAGAGAGTGAGGTCTTCCTCGCGGTCTCGACTGAAGGTCTTCCTGTGGTTTCGATTTCATTCCGAGTTCAAATCTGTAGTTTAACTTTTCTCCTGTAATGGGTTGGTCTTTGCTGTCTTGTCTCACTGAGTAGTTCATAATGTATTCTGACAGGAGAGAAGGATAAAGAGGGTTGAAGCTGAAGGGGTCTCTGCAGAAACTAGCGCTCAGTTTGCTAATGGACCTCAGGAGAGTTTGGCCACAGAAGCAAACTTCAGTCAGGTTTAACCAGACCTGCTAATAAATGGAGTCTGTGCATCATGCAAATGCAACTAGTACATCACTGTGCATTTCCATAGACGAGACAAAAGATCAAATGCTTTTTGTATGACACGTGTAAAATAGTTTGAACATCAGGCCGTGAATCAATCAAATTTAGGTCAGTTGTCTCCTTTAGTGCGAGTAAACCAAAATAAATATATTTTAAATAAACTTCAGTTGTCTTTTAGTCGTTTTGAGCCAGTGTCAATTATTTTAAGCAACAAATGCAACAGTTGACGTAAGATAGCTTTGATCTGCTCATATTTATAAAACAAGTGTTTCTGTGGTCTGCTGCCATTACTGCAGTTGTTGTTGTTTTTGTTGCTGTCTTATGCAAGACTGCTAAACAGGGTTGGGAGGGGGTGTGCTGTAAATCTCTCCCTCGCTCACTCCTCCCCGTGGCCCCATAAGCTTTAATGGACCATTAGAAATGCAAAACGATTAACTATCAATGGTGAAAGGAGGGGGCTTCCCATCCGAGATGCAGATTTGGAAGAGTGGGCTGCACTTGGGCCGCATGCACCCTACACACTTACCCGTATGTGCCACCAGTGTTTGCGTGTGTGCTCGCTCACTCGGTCTCTTTCTCTCACTATAGCAACAGCAGCAACAACAGCAGCAGCAGCAGTTGGCGGCGCAGCAGCTGGTTTTTCAGCAGCAGCTCCTGCAAATGCAGCAACTGCAGCAGCAGCAGCACCTGCTCAACATGCAGCGGCAGGGCCTCCTGTCTCTGCCCCCCGGCCCGGGACAGCCCACCCTACCCGGACAAAACCTCCCACCAGGTAAACCCGTCTCACGTGACCGCCGACAACAACCTGAGCGCGCATGCACGTGTGTGAGCGTGTCATCCCCTGCGAGTATCTCTTTCTTTTTCAGCTTTTCTGTTTTTTTCTTTTCTCTCTCATGCCTGTGTGTGTGAGGTTGTTGTTTTCCTCTCTCCCTCTCTCTTTATCTCACCCCACCCCCCTTGCCTGTTGTTGTTGTTGTTTACTGACTCAGTGCGAAGCGAGAGCGCAGAGGAAGACGAGCTGTTGCCATTTGCTTTTCTTGGAACAAACACCTGGTGCTACCGTTTATCGAAATGCCGCCGGATGACAATAGTTCGAAAATGCCTCTTAATTGGAGTATTACAGCGGCGGCGCGTAGAGGAATAGTCATTTTGTCGTTGAAGGGATTATATCATGATACGATCCTGCAGACAAAGGCTTGTTTATGAATGCATAATCATGTGCACATGAGTTCCTGCCCTCCCGGTGAAGTCTGCTCGGTTTGCGCCACTGGATCCCACGGAGATGAGCGTCCGAGTCGATCTCACGCCGGTTTATCTCCAGATGCTCGAGTTTAAAACGCAGAAGAGCAGCTCAGGTTTACCGCCCTCATTCGTGGGTCATTTGATATGGGGCTGAATGCGACCTCATAATGGGCGGTCCTTACTGCTGGTGTTTATAGATTATTATGTTTCTAAAGGTGTTTGTGACTCTCTTACAGCTGGATTGAGCCCCGCCGAACTCCAGCAACTTTGGAAAGACGTGACCAGTGGTCACTCCATGGAGGACAACGGACTTAAACACAGCGGCCTGGACCTCAGCACCACCAACTCCTCCTCCACTACCTCCACCAATAACCCCAAAGCTTCTCCGCCCATCACTCACCACAGCATCTCCAACGGCCAATCCCCAGCCCTCAACAACCGGAGAGAGAGGTACATCATACTGTACGTATATATAGTGTGGCGTTGTCATCGAAGCTAATGGTACAGTGATCATGTTGAATTACTGGTTTGAGTCCCGTAAGGAGAAATGATTTGTGTTTACTGTAAACGTACTGTAGTCACTTTGAATAAAAGCTCAGTGTGCTCAATGTGCTCATTTGCACTCAACACAGACGTGTTTTTTCATAAACCCAAACAACCGTTTAAACTACTTTTCATGTGATATCAGCAACGTGTGTTAAAAAAACACTGACATCCTTGTTTGCGAAACGAAAATGTGCGGAGAACTGTGTTTTTGTTTGCTTGTTCTTCAGTAGTTTATTAAGATTTGGACTCACAATAAGACGAAACGCTATTAAACACGCTGCCGTCCGGTATATCAAACGCAGGAACACACAGCTCACCTCACTGTACATTAAATATTTAGTACCTCGCTTTTCTTTTGAAATGGCTTTGCCGTCAAGTACGTAAATAGAAGACTCGACGCTTGTGTGGCATTTTCTAAGCGTTTATCCTCGCAACGGCCCTTTTATACGCTACACGCCTGCTGTAAAACATACACTGGCATATTTCTCCATCCTCTGGCATCTATTGTATGTTAGCACGTAGCAACAGCCGTCAACTTCTGACTGGGGGCGGATGTGCTGCGTAATTGGTTTCAACTACTGAAAACCTTTTTGTGAGAGAGATACCTTAACGGAAAGAGAGAGAAGACAAAATGGTTTAAAAATAGGTTACACTTCACATTTTCACATTGGTGTCGTGTCACGGGGTGTGTTGCATTGTCAGAGCGGATGCACTGGAAATAGCCAATAAGATTTTCTACGCACACTTTTGGAAGTTCTCTTCCACACATTAGACCTTCGGCACCATCACAACCTACAATGGCGGCCGAGGTCGTAACTTACCTCAATGCCTTTTCACAACAGATTGTGTCCTTAAAACGCCACGTTTACCTCGAACGAATCTCCGGGTGGAAATTAAACTACAGGGGCTGTTTTCTTTTCACTGTTGACACAAGTTGGCTGTAATGGCTTTACAAGGTGAAAGTCGGATGGAAAAATGTAGACGGGTAGTTTTACTTGGCCGGGTGTGTTTTAAATGCTTGTGTCTCCCAAGGAACTGTGTAGGATCAATAATCAGAACGTGGTGTAATGTCAAACGGGAGCATGTCGAATTTTACAGATTTCCTGAGCATCAGGTCTTCATCCACCTTTTGCTTCTCACAAAGGTTAACCATTTCAGAGAAAAGAACTATAAATGGATTTGTCATCATGTTTTAATTCTTTCTTATTCCTTCTCTTTAAGTTCACTGCATGAAGAGACTGGGGCGTCACACTCGCTCTATGGTCACGGAGTATGCAAGTGGCCAGGATGTGAAAGTATCTGTGATGACTTTGGACAGTTTTTGAAGTAAGTCGAGATTGTGTTTATTTGATTCTTTTTATAGGTCAGAATGGCAGAGCTTTTCCTTGCGGTTAATTTTTTCACGCTCACATTTAGCTGTAAATGCGCTAAAGCACGAACAGCAAATCTCTGGAGGTGTCTAGACTGTCTGAGGCGGTGCTCAGAAATGACCGCAGATCGAGTTCGCATCTCCACGGCGACATGAGCGGATGACGGGTTGGCGACAAGCGTCAAAAAGCTAATGGCAAGCGGTGTAGTCGCTCACAATAGCACGTATTCAGTGTTGTCATGGCGCGGCTAACCGAGTGAAATGATCCCTTCATGCTCCATCAACAATTTAGTTAATTAGCTCATTTGTAATTGGTCGGCTTTGTTGCTGGGATGTGAGCGGGGGACATCAAAGGAGAAGGTGTTTGTGGCACGGGCGATTGCAGGTTATCACGTTGCCACTCTGAGGAAAGAGCCTCGTTGTCGAATGGCTCATTTGAATATTATAATTAGGTCCATAATTAACTGCGAAATAATAATCTGCAGCGCGTTACGCGGGTGTAAATGTCCACGTCAATTCATTTAAACGCCATTTGAGAGGACATTGTTACTCTTGTGATGGAGAAGTGGGGGGTGGAGAACATCACAACAGCTTGAGACGTAATCTAGACTTCACCGCTAATAAGTTACAAATCTATTGCCAAACACTTGTTAATTGCATAGAACAGTTTTTATAACTTTAAAAACATCGCAGTTTGGTTGGTTATGAGAATTATGCCGTTCGAATAAGCGTTTGAAGAAAAAATGAAACCGTCTTACAGCCTGTGTAGTAGGACACCGTTACGACAATCACCCTCCGCATCTCCTCCGCCGCCGTCAAAAAGCGCGGGGCGAGACACCCGCGTTCCCTCGCCGAGGTAAAGATGCCCGTACTGTAACCTGTACATGAAAACGTTCCAGCAAACGACAGCGTGATCTGAGGCGGCGAGATGGCGGGTGGCGCCGTGCCTTGGAGGAGCGTTTGCCGGTGTCAGGAAGACGCTTTTAATGTCTTTTGGAGATGGTAGTCGCTGCTGCGTATCATCCAGGTACACACGCTTAAAATGGTTTACATAAAATAGGTGTCAGACTCGAATGGCACCTTTGATGGGAAGCGGGGGGCGGATTCACCCAGCCCGTAGCTCGCAGGAAAGAAAGCATCCTCAGTTTTGTAATCTTTGTTGTGTTGCTGAGAAAGTTGTCAAGATCAGCGTTTAAGCGCAGCTCGGCGTCTCTTTCATGCCGTGCGCACCTGGAGAGGGTAGCCGAGAGGTGCCTGGCGCGTTATATTAGCTCTGAAGTTCAAATGGAATATTACCCTACTCTACGTGTGTGTGTGTGTGTGTGTGTGTGTGTGTGTGTGTGTGCGTGCATTTGTGTGTGTTTCACCTCGAGATGCGTTTATTTATGCAACAACGCGCATCTTGCGGGGTCTGATTCAGGGCTTATTTGGGAGGTTACGTGGAACTAAAAGAAGGGGCTAATGAATTCAGAGCAGTCTGGCACTGTTCTGCCACGCTGGCAATTTTGTCATTGTTTAAGCTGCAGATTGCTGCCGGAGTTCTCTTATTGATTTGCTCTCACATGTTTGAGATACCACAGGAAAGAGTGCAGGGAGAAAAACAGAGACATAGACACGGTCCTGTAATGAAGATTGGCACTCTGTCATGGCAGACGCTCGCCATTTATAGTAGCGACTTTCTGATGTGACCACGATATACGCTTGTGTATCGTAATAAACTTTTTTTCATAGCAGGAGGCTTACAAGAAAATAAATATTGTGTCTTGCATTATAACAAGAAAAACAACCTGCCAATGACTAACTGGAACTGCGCTGGTTGTGAATTAAATCCGATGACGAAGTAGCAGGTTAAAGGGATAGTTCACCTAAAATGAAAATTCTTTCATCATTTGTTCACCCTCATGGCGTTTAAAACCTGTATGTGATTCTTTTTTTTCTGCGGAACACAAAAGAAGATATTTTGAGAAATGGTTTTGCGTCCATACAATGGAAGTCAATGGGGTTTCCAACGTTCTTCAAAATATCATCTTTTGTGTGACGCAGAAGAAAGAAAGTCATACGGGTTTGGAATGGCATGAGGATGAGTATCCCTTTAACTTTGTCAAAAATCCTTGGTGTGAAGAGGTTTTAAAGGTGCCAACTTGAGATCGAGTGTAAGGGTTAACCAAAGCACCAGCGTTTCTCAGGCCATCACTGCATTACGTCCCCGTCAGTCAGTTTCTCAGTCCCCTCAGAGCCCCCATTCCCCGTTTCAAAACAAAAATCAATATGCTTATAAGATGACCCATAAATTACAGGCAGCTCTAGAGATGTTTGCTCAACGCTAACCGTGAGCGGGTGGTCTCCTCTCATTCTCTTATCACCTCTCTGTTTGATCTAAACCCGCCGCCTCTAACTCATTAAGAGATATCGGTGACTGCATCCAACCCCCGCGCTTTTACCATCGCGTAGCCAAACACCTACCACCTGAATATTTCATAGCCCAACTATAATATGTATGTAATCAGCATCTCTAACTAGCACGATGAACCTCTTGACAAGGTAGTAAGATTCGGGCACCTCCTCCTACATGTCCGGCTAGCGCGAGCAGCCGTCCGTGGGTTTGGAAGCAGCTGTAATTTATGACATCCACCATACATCAAATGCGTCCGATAGCATTATGAGCATTGAAATGAAAAGGGTATTTGCAGCATTAGTTCCCTGCGAGGGACCTGATTACATGATTAATGAAATGCCCCTTCGCGCGCGCATTCTGAAACAGCAATTAGGCACGGGGCCGAAGGACTCTCCAGTCATCCTCACCGGCGCTTTTCTCAATGCTATCTCACTCTTGATTTATAACGGAGAATATCGAAGCATTAGACCTGAAACGGTTACAATAGCAGAAAGGGGGCGCGACGGAATGAAATAATTTTAAACGAGCACGGGCGTAATTGAAAGGTAGCGGGGTCCATTGTGCTTTCAGATGTCCTTCGCTTTGATTGGCGTGTTCGAGGAGGATTATGAATACGTTGTTATTTTGCATATTGCACATAAACAATAGCCGGGCTATGAATAGAGAATGAAAAGAGAAAATGCTTAGTAGTGTTAAAACTGGAGCTCGGCGCATGTGTGTGTGCGCTGGCGCTAATGCACTGCAGGCTGTACTGTAAATGATCATGGAAGGGGTCTGCAAGCTAACCTGTAATTACAGGAAAGAGAGTGGCAGCTTTGGCATTTTACAAGCATGTGTTCTGAAAGAGTGCTTTGTGGGTTTGTCACCAATGATAATTTAGATAGAGGCTCATTACCGAACATCACAACACTTTTAAAAACCTTTTCGCCTCTGTGCGTTTGCCGGGAATAAAGGTCTATTTTAATGGCGGGCTTCTTTTGTGTCCTCCAGACAAAATCCAATCAAGGAGAACCGCCATTGACTGCTCCAGCAGTCTGGAGTGTTTTTTTTATAATATCCTAATGAAAGGATGAGTAGATGCATTTAATATGTCGGGGGGAATAATGCACTCTTCGTAGGAGGCGCTTTTTAAATGTTACTCGAGTTAAATTGCATTTATTGTATTTATTTCTCGATAAATGGCGCAGACAAAACCGCCGCGCGAGGCCTTTTGTACGCCATCGTCTCTCTGTTAGTCTACATGACACGTCTCGCTATTGTGATGATAAAGACCGGCTTTCAGCCAGCCTGTCCGGTGGGATGTGGTTTGTTAAAAGCTAATGGGCTGGATGTCATGTAATCCCAAAATCATATTCATCAACGGTAATTTAAGTTACACTCTTAATTTGTGTGCGAGACATTAATGCGTGAATCTTTATTATAAAGAAACAGGGATGTGATGCTGTTGGTTTTATTGGCTGATCTGTTTTTGCCCTTTGCCTACAGGCACCTTAACAACGAACACGCTTTGGACGACAGGAGCACCGCCCAGTGCCGAGTACAGATGCAAGTGGTACAGCAGCTAGAGATTCAGGTATCGTGATGCGTGTAATGTGTTTTGATGTTGTAATCTGTAAATTTTGTTCAAAAATCTGTCATTGAGCCGGTCCGTGAAATGTCAGTGTCCTTAGCTTAACCCAATTCACAACGGTAAACGAATAATGATTTTTAAATTGAGCTGTCAGATTAGAAGTATGTAAAGTAACCTGCAATTTTATGTTTTAAACAGCGATGGCGATATAGAGACAAGCTATGGATTGCAGCTTTAGGAAATGTCTCTAATGCAATCTGTGATTTATATCGCCATCTCGGTTTAAAACGTAAAGATACAGGTTACTTCTTTATGCCCGGGTTGAAGTCAAATGACCTTTTTTGCGAAATCGTACCCGACAGCTGGACTTATAAATCATTATTATAAGATGACTAGTGTAATGAGACAGTTTTCAACACTGATTTCTGTTTGTTTTGAACCCAAAAAAGTCACAGATTGTAGCTTTAATCAGCTCACCGCCACCAAAAGCTCGCAGCACGTGAAATAGACAAACGCACTAGAGACAACTTGAGCAAACCCATCCCAACAAAGGGGAAAACCATCACAGGCCTTTATAATTCAATCATGGTTTGTGCTTATTTTCTATCCCGTCCAATTAATATGCGCGCAACCGAGCCGGTCCGTGTTAATTAAATACACTTTGCACCTGAAGGAAGCTCTGAAGAGACGCACTATTTTCAGGAGCTGGTGCATGACCTTATTAAGGTGTCACGCTGGCAAGATAATGAGAGGAGTGATTGAGGGTTGTTATTACTCAGCGCTGCGGCCATCACTCCCCCCGCACCTCCGCTCGCCCCCGGTGCATCATGGGATGTGGTGCACGGGTCAACCTCGAAGCGCACAGGGTTAAACCTTAATTTCAAATAAATCGGTTGCAGTTCGATTGCGTGCCGGCTTTTTATGTAGATTCCACAGTTCAGAAACAATCCCCGTTTGTAGTGTGGATTCTGACCGTGGCCCATAAGCCTCTGCGATGCCCATCTGAATGCAAGCCAAGCGTTCTCCTCAACCTTTAAAGGTTTTTACGCTCGGCGAAACCCTTCCTATTTATTTGTTAGGCTGTCAAATGAGAGCGAATGAATAATTCTTGTTTATATGTAAAATAAAGAAAAGACATCAAGATTTCTCCCTCGACCCGCTCTTTTGTTCGCTGATACCACAAAGCCTTACACTGTGACCAATTACACAGCGCTGCTGTTTTCCGTCCTTCTGGGGTTTTTTTCCCATTTTCCTCCCCTTCGTCCTGGTAATGAGGCCCAGTTCAGATCTCGGACGGCGGCTCAGTTCAAGGCGGTCCGCCGTGCGGGCTGGTCTCTGTCACTCTGCGTGAGTTAGATTGATGATGGCGGATCGCCGGGGCACTAACTGGACCTCGGAGGACCCGCCAGGAGGCAGGGAGGCGGGTCCAACTGGCACTGTTTGCAGGACCCCTTCACCTCTCGGCAGCTGCTAGATTCAGTCCGGTCCTAACAGTGTCCACAGGACTTTGAATCGACGAGCAGGACCCTCTAATTTATGGCCTGAGTAGCTTGTTACTGTCAGAGCTTTGCTGACCTAAATTCTGCTATTGACAAAGAGATGAAGTGCTATTTGTTGTCTCTGACCTCCGAGCAGCACCTTCAGCTCTCCATCACCGCACCATGAGCATTAGCAATGTCTTATCTCCTCGCTCTCTCTCTTTTCTCTTGTACGTCAGTAGTATTGCTTTTTTGCTTCAAGACTTCACATTGAACATCAAATGGCAACACAATACAGCTTGCCATTATCGTCTTAGGAAAAAAGGTCAATATGGCACTTAACGGTAACATACTGTAATCGGATGAACAATACTTTTTCATTTATTAAACTTGCTTAATCTAGTCATGTATTTTAACATGTTAACATAAATTCATTTTGAGCTAATGTGAATAAATGATGATAAAAAATGATAGTTATATATAACCTAGATGCTGTAAAACTTTGCAGTTTATGATAGATAACTAATGTATTTTTATTTGTTTTAAATGACGCTTATTGATGTCATTATTGCTAAATAAGCAAAATTATTAACTGAATAGGAACAAAATCATAAATATTTAAGCCCAAGTATCATTTACCCATCTGACACCCTTGCATGACTTTTGATGCCAACAACCAAACATTAAAATAGACCTGTGAACATTTCAGAGCCACTTATTATTGTTTGTTTTTTATATGTTCACCCAGATGGAGGACTTATTACAAGCAGACGTCTTGACAACAAGACCTATTACTGTTGAAAGTGGTTCATTTCTAAAACTGCTGTTTGCTTTGTGTCTCCCTTTGTCTCTTAACAGCTTTCTAAAGAGCGCGAGCGTCTACAGGCCATGATGGCACACTTACACATGAGACCCTCAGAGCCCAAACCATCACCAAAACCGGTGAGTGCATATTGCAACGTGTACAGTAAACAGGCCAAATGAGCTCTCTAAACACCTCTGTTAACAGCACACGAGAACGATAAAGAGAGAGAGAGAGAGAGAGACAAAGAGATATAGGGGATGAGAGGAGAATGGGATTTGTAATGTCTGGTTTCGTGGGACTCTATCAGAAAGGAGAGTATTAAATCATAGCAGCCGATCTCAGCCAAAAACGCTGGACCATTATCGCCTGATGGCTTTATCACCGCAAACAACCTGTTGGCCTGTAAAAAGCTGTTTAGCACCATGACCCCAGGCACACTTGACGTGGGGGGAAAGACGTGTCAGTCAGAAAACAAACAGTTTGAGATGATAGATGGGATGGGTGAGATGATGATGTGCGGAGAGATAACCCGCAATCTGTAAACAGTCGATGTGTGTTTGCTGGAAAGATGAAGAAAGGCCCATCTGTCAAAATTACCGCAGAGAAAATATTGAATTTTCTTCTAGAGATGTTCTTAATCACGTGTTGAAAATGAAGCCTTTTACAAAATAGTGTAGGCTGCAATAAATATTATTTATTGAAATTATTTATTTCGTGAGGGGAAACATTGTTAGCGTGTTGCCGCCGCCTTGCAGGTAGCTAATTTCCCCGGCATAATTTTTCTCATCGCCTCCCACCGTATAAAACGGATCATCACAAGACAGAATAATTATCCCGTAAATCCATCAGGAATCGACTGCTCACCTCTGTCGATTTATTATTCACTTTCCATCTTCAGAACTCCAGGCGCAGGGTTAAAACGCTTCTAATAAAGAGCATTCAGAGCGTAATCCAGCACATACCAGTGAATAATATTAATGAAGTATTACATTACACAAACGGAACATGAAAGAACTACTAATTGCGTTTGATGATGAGCAATTAATGGCGGCGACTTAAGTACTCAGCGAGGGTCTCCGGTTTGTCATGTCTCTGTGCGTGTGCCGCTACTTAAGCATTATCGCAGGTACTGCACAAAAGAGAAACACGTGCATCCCCACGAAAGAGGAGAGCCGACGGATAACATGACGGCACTTTCACGGCCCATGTGCGCGGGACCCAGGGACAACCGTCCCACACATTTAATAAATATTCATAATGTGAATTTATTACGAAAGCCTCAACAGCTATCAGTAGCCCAACACGAGGTGCTACTGCACTGTTATACGACCCCATTTAAACTCTGAATAGCACTTCATTAAATGTTACCTTTTGGCCATTGCTATGGATGGCTGAAATCAAAGTTACAAACGCTGCTAGTCCTGAATAATGAGATGCTCCCCCCCGAACCCTTCTCTTCCTCTTAGCCAACCTTGAATATATATTCAGATGAGCCGCAGAGGTAAAGGGCTGATCCCCGTGTCGCATTCATTCCCGCGCCGTTAAGCTTTAATAAATTCCATTTTGCAAACACCGGATTGTATGCCGGCAAACATGTTACGCTTGTTGTCGTAACCAGGTGAGGATGGGAATGGAAAATCTTGTCTTAACATTTTAAATATATTCTCTCCCTCTCACGCTCTTGATAGGGTTTATAATGGAGTGGATTTTTGTGCGCTCTTTGACAGTGTATCAAAAGCTTTTGTTGGTGCCGGTGTCGGCCGAGTGGTGTGTAATTACCGGCTGATGTGCCGGTTTGGCCGCAAAAGAGAAAAGCATTAGACACTTGAAATCTGGTGCCATGACCCGACCTCCAGTCAATTATATGCACGTGAAGTATACACAGCGAACAAAGCGTTCTGCGGAAAAAGACATTTTTTAGGAAATACTCCATTTACGCAACAAAAAAATACAAACATGCTCAGAAGAAGGGGGTGATGTCATCGGAAAGGTGGGTAGCACTTTATTTTAGTCTTGTTTCCCATCTACATACTGTGGTCTTATAATAGTAAATATATAACTGTATAATATATATATAACTGGGTAATAACTAGGTACTGAACCTGAACCTGTAGTTACGTTAAATTACCCAGTACTTTCTTACAGGTACACTATAGGTACACGTACTGTAAAATAAAGTGCAACCGAAACGTGTGAAGTTTCAAAGCAAAGCCAATTTGGAACAAAGAAAAGACGACACATTTCTCTGACAGTTGCTAACAGTTTATTTCCAATAATGTGCACTCCTTGATCATGCATAATATGACCGGGAACATGCACTATCCTGATTTCCTGTTAGCTTTAAGACTGTTGATGAAAAAACATGAACGTTACCCCATCGCCAAGTCGTTCCTCTGATGCGTGTCATTAATTGTCTCTCAGGGTGTTCATTTCAGGCGTTTAGGCAGCGTAGAAGATCCCTAGAGGAGTCATTGATGTCCTCTGAAGCCGTTGAGTGGTATAGCACGTGCCACTCTCCATGTTGGCATTATCTCATTATCGTTAAGTGGAGCTATAATTGTCTATAGAGTAGCGCGCAGCCACCAGAGAATAGACAGCTTGACATTTCATTGTATTTATCAACACGTGCCGCCGACGATTGTTGGTGCCCGGCCCGGCTCGACGCTCGCTTTCAATTCCGACAGCTCCGGAATGCCGCCTGCCAATTCGCAATTAAGGCAATTTGGTTTGAATATGTAACGATGTCATTACCATTCGAGAGAATTAGCAGCGAGAGCGAAAGGTCAGGGTGGAATTTTCCAGTCGGCTGAAGCTTCTCGGATGAGATCGTGAGACCAGAAAGAGAAATGTGGAGATTGTGTATTGATGTGATTGGGAGGCGCAGGGTTGTGGCAGAACGCCAGGTGACTATCCGTCTCTCGACGCGAGTGTGTTTTGTACACAAGCGCTCGCGCCCGGGGAGCTCTTATGGGATGGAGATGGGCTGAGATAACTCGCAGGCTGATTATTAGATCATCTTTAACAGCGTGCTCTAATTACAATTCTTATGATACAATTTCATCCCGTAATTAGTCGAGATTTGCTGCTTCCTCTTTTGCTTATTAGGGGAAACACAGCTGTAAGACCGAGCCTTCTCAAACTCTCTCGCTCGCTCTCTCTCTACAGCTGAATCTCGTCTCCAGCGTCACCATGTCAAAGAACCTTCCGTCTGTCTCGCCCCCCAACTTACCTCAGACGCCCACCACGCCCACCGCTCCCATCACGCCTATGTCCCAGATGCCCCAGGTGCCCTCCGTCCTCAGTCCCGCCAACATCCCCAGCATGGGCGCCATGCGCAGACGTCACACCGACAAATACTCCATGGCCTTATCTTCAGGTATGAACCGCTGTTTTGTTTAATTTTGCTCGCACCAATACTATGTGGTTTTTAATTACAGACGATACAATATTTATCACATTTCAAAACCGACGTGCATGTAAAAATATGTTCTGTTTGATGTTTATATTTACTGCTTATCTGCAACTCTTCGCATGAATTATTCAAACCCATACAAAATATCGACACGGGCTCTAATTTCATGCGCGTGTTAATGTTTAAGATTTCTCCGGAGAGAGATGAATTAAAAATGCATTTAGTCGGACATGTAAAATGCTGATTTGGAGCCCCCCCTCCCCTCGCGTTTTAATTTGATAAAGTCCTGAGCGAATTCCTGGCGGAGAGGCATTTAGCAATTATCCCAGGTGGCAACACTGCGGTTTATTTATTTGCTTCCTTTCTTTATTTGTTCTTCGCAGAGATAGCCCCGAATTACGAGTTCTACAAGAACGCCGACGTCAGGCCTCCATTTACTTATGCAACCCTCATCAGGCAGGTGAGTGGGAAAGAAACGAGCTTTAGCCTGATTAGATTGTAATTAATTGCCGGCGGAAAGAAGTCCGGGTGAGATGCGCTTGAGTGTCTAACGTGCCGTTTAACGCCGTCTCATCGCAGGCCATCTTGGAGTCAGGTGATATGCAGCTAACGCTCAACGAAATCTACAGCTGGTTCACGCGCACCTTCGCATACTTCAGACGCAACGCTGCCACCTGGAAGGTAACGTTTTTTCTTCGTCTGTGTGCTGGGTAGACTATAAACCACACGCCCACTTTTGGTCGTTAATAAATATTTTGGTAACATCTGTCATTTACATCCGTCATGTTTTTGTTGACTAAATATTTTAGTAAATAGTTTTATCCTACAAGTTAAATTGTTTACCTGAAAGCTGCACTAGGAGGCGGAGCTTACAGTGAAAGTGGTTTGTAGTTTTTGCTCAACCTGTGCCGATTAGCATCCCTCTCCCTTCTTTGAAACCTGAAAAAGTGGGCGAGTTCTTTCTTTTTCTCACTTTCTCCCTCTCTGGCTTTGACAAGTGAAGGAATAATTCAGCCCGTGATATCGTTTTCTAATTTGGTGCAATTAATAGGCGAATCTTGACGGGGAGGTGTTCGCTCTGACGCGCTAATAACCCACCGGCCACTCAATCATCAGCACCTTTTGTTAGACGTGGCGTATAGCTGCTTTTCAAGCGCTCTCCTTTTCTTCTCTCCGCCCCACCCTGCACATTATTGGTTAATTAGTTTGAAAGATGGCTGTTTGCCTTGTGGACTCGTGCTACACGCGTCCCCATCGTCGATGGCGGACGGGTCTTGGTACACACCATAGCTCACGCGCCGGCGAGACAAAAACGGAGAAAGGAAGACGGATGTGCCGTGGGGTGAAGACCCGAGCGGCTCGAAAGCACTAATGCTCCTGTCATCCGCCAAACACACTTTATTTCCCCGGACAAAAGGTCTCATTTGTATCTCTGTCCCAACAAATACATTGTCAGAGGAGAATGAAAAGAAAGAGAGGACACAATAAAAACCATCTCCTATTCTCGGAGAGAAGAAGGGCGCGTGTCGATAAGGTGGCCGGAGATACACTCCATTTATTTCCTGTTCTTTTTTAAGTCCAGACGTCTGGAAAGCTCTCACCGAGCATTCCCCAGCACTAGGTTTAGGAAAGTGAATTAATATGGATTTGGCTTGCTGGCGTATGATTACAGCTCCACAAGGGTGTGCAATAGCTCTCCGCACAGATGCACGCTGGGCCACAACTGGAGAGTTACTTGTAGTTTTATGGCCACAAAACCTTGCGTACATTCTTATGTCTACCAGCCGCTTTCCCTCTCTCTAACAGCATCTCTTATCACGGAAATATTTTAATCTGGTCCCGAGTGGAACAAAGAGGCAGGCTTTCGGGAAATTTGGGTCCCTCCTTGTACAAAAGCGGAGCAGGAATTTCCATTCGGAGGCTCCTCGCTTCTTCTTTTGTGAGGGTCGGCCGGCGATGGGCTTGTCATTTGATTAACAGAGAGAATTTTAAAAACGGAATGAAAGGTGATTTAATATCTGCACTTGGTCTCATCAGCTCAGCTCGGGGGTCGAGATCTCAACCCGCCAGCTTATTAGTTATAACTATATAGCATGCATAATAAAAGTGCTCATTTGCTCATTAATATTAAAATTATCATATTCAGAGCCGTGGGCATTAAGATCAATCAAATCCTGGGATTTTCAGGTCAGATGCGAGATCTGCTTATGAGGGGTTTTATATTCCCCTCTCTCTCCTTTTCTCGCAGCACAAAAAACACAGACGCCCCTCAAATAAAACATGAAAAAATGTAATATGAGCAAAGGTTATTATTTGGCTTCTTTGCTACATGTTTTAATTAGATTCTTTCACGCCGATGTACGAGGACTAGTCACGTGCTGGCATTTATGTGCTTCTCCATTATGAATGTTTATGGGTCACTTTTCATAGATCACATTTATAATTTTGTTGTTTTAGTAATTGCAGACTTTAAGCTACGTGACACTTGAGGTTGTATAAGTTGAGCGCAAATGTAACTAGTTTCTAACGAAATTCGTTGTTATTGTTGCATTAAAATGTATGAAAAACATTCTCATGATTTTGTATTTATCTGTGAAGTGTTTTTTTTGTTGCAAAAGGCTACAGTGGTTCAGATTTTGCACGTGTTTAACTGGATGTAGTGGGTGGTAGTAGTTTGTAATTTTTTCTCAAGAAAAGTTGTTTTACAAGCTTGGAAAGAAAAAATATGAAAACAATATTTGTATTTCAAATATAAAACATTATAAAAAGTAAATGGGGTCCGTGTTAAATGGATGCATGTGTGTTTTACAGAACGCAGTGCGACACAATCTCAGTCTGCACAAGTGTTTCGTACGGGTGGAGAATGTCAAGGGTGCCGTGTGGACCGTGGATGAAATGGAGTATCAGAAGCGTAGATCTCAGAAGATCACTGGGTACGTACGCGCACACACACACAGAGTTTTATCTTTATCGGAATTGATGTAAATATTGTTCATAATTTGGGTTTTTGTGTTCAGGAGCCCGACGCTGGTGAAAAATCTCCCATCCAGTCTGGGTTACGGGGCGGCTCTGAACGCCAGTTTACAGGTAAACGGCCGGCTGCGAGTCTGTGTGAGAGAGGCAGGTTGGCACAGGCTGTTAGAGCCTAGAAGGACACCGTGTGGTGGAGTCAGGTACATTCTCTGCCAGCCGGCCTCAGATTGAAAGCAGCCCGCACAAACGCGAGGGCACGATCATTAATATTTATCCAAACTGTCATAAATGATTTGACTTCGCCGTGTCGGCCAGCGAGGTGCTCGTGGCAAAAACTTTAAAATTTAATTACTGTATATAACTTTAATGTGCGAAAGGCAAAAAAAAATGTCAGGAGTCTTTTTTCCTTAAAGTGTTTTGAGGTGAAGTTTTCGGAGGGGTTCATTATCATTTGGATGCTTGAGGGTTTTTTTACCTCGCTGTTCACGGGAGGCGAAAAGATGGTTGGAAACTTTTCCAGTGGGTTTTTTCTGCCACCTCGTGCACTTCTCGTCTGTTTTTATCAGCGCGGCGCGTGGAGAAATGTGGCACAGATTGATTCTTCAGCAATAATTTAGAAGTTACTTAATTTAAGAAAAGGAAATCGGTTTCGAATGAGGTGTAAGGAAATGAATTTTCAGCTGAAACTATTCTATTCTCACACCTCTAATCTCATAGGCTGCGTTGGCGGAGACATCTTTGCCTCTGTTGGGTAATCCGGGATTTATGAACAGCAGCGCGTCGGGTCTGATGGGGTCCAGCCCTCCAGGACTCATGAGTGGCAGTCCAACCAGCCTATTACACGGCACCATGCACGAGGATCTCAACGGCTCGCTAGATCACCTGGACACCAACGGACACAGCAGCCCCGGTTACTCCCCACACTCCCACCTGTGAGTTCACACACGACCTCACTTACTTTATAATTGAACATTAGATTACTTTTAAACTAAAGGGATTGTTCCCAAAAAAGAGTTTTTACTCACCGTCATGTCATTCCAAATTTGTATGATGTGAAAATCTTTTTTTCTGCAGAACACAAAAGAAGATATTTTGAAGAATGTTAATAACCAATTAACATTCGCCCTCGTTGACATTTCTCAAAATATCATTTTTTGTGTTTCACAAGAACAAAAATCCTATACAGGTTTTGATTGACGTGAGGGTGAAATAAATGATGACAGATTTTTTATTTCTTTGCAAACTATCTCTTTAAAGACATGAAACACCATTGCAGCACATGCAACTTCATTATGTGACATATTTCCAAATGACAGAATATTCAGCATGAAATCATTTGAAACAATTTGGGATTAGATTTTTTTTTAATGAAGTGTAAAATATTAGGCAGTGTTATATTATTATTTATAGTTTTTTCTAAGACTAGTGAGTTTTGTTAAAGCAAACAGGGCCAGTATTGATTTTTAATATTAAAAAAAACATGTAGTTCAGTATTGTTATCAGTGAAATTGGCAGTGGTGTGAATATCCATAACACTCGTGTATAAACTGCTGTATGTACGCCAGCTCAACGGCTCAAAAAACAAATCTATCTCGCCCTGAGGTTAAGTGTACATTTGGTTCTTGGATTACAGCTCTTACCTATAAATAGGTAAAGCTGCCATAATTATAGATTCTCTTGTAATTACCCCACCGTCTGCGTCACAGAGGTTTAGACGTTATATTTTATGCAAGACCGTTCCTATTAATATTTAGCAGCTAACTATATCATTAATTACTTTAAAATCTTTGCCTTTCCATCTTTTTTAATGGCTCACAGAGAGAAAAGAGAGAGAGAGAGAGCTGATGAAAGATTAATGCGGCATGGGTCGGAGGAATCGAGATATAGAACATGTGCTCGGCCTAATCACTGATGTCACTCATGTTGTGTTTACCAAGCCAAAGATCGCAGTTAAGAGCATCGGACACACACTCGTCCCCGCATTTTCTTATTCCAGACGGAGCCAAAGATGGCACAGAATTGCTAATGCTAACCCAAAGACCCAATTAGCTTAAAAACACAGCAGACGTTCAAGAGGGATCCTAGAAATGTGTGTTAAACGGACTGAAGTGGGACAGTTGTGTGAATTGGGCCAAATCTGAGATCCAGACAGAATCCCTGTATATTCACTCCCTCGGGTTATTTAACTTTTAATACCGGACCCCATGTGTTTTTTTAGCCTCTCTCTCGTGTACTCGGACTGCATGTCGCTCGGTCATATTTTCTCTTTGTCTCTCTTTTGTGGTTGAAGTGTTAGGACATAAATGCTCAGTAGAAGCTGAATCTCTCTTACATGGCCTCTACATGCTCAAAATGGAAGAAATGTGTTTTGTGAGTGGCTTTTCATTTAATAATGAAGAGGCTAAAGAGAACAACACATCCGCATTTGGTGGAACGATCCGCAAGCGCGTGGAACGATCAGACTAACCTTTTTTCTGAACATGTTAAGGTTAATGCTTTCAGTGTATGTGTGTGTGTGCACATTTGATTCTTGCTAGCATGCAAAAACAATGAAATGTAGATATATTTTATATACAGTGTTGGGTAAGTTACTCTGAAAAAGTAAATAATTACTAGTTACTAATTACATATTCAATAGTGTAATTAGATTACTGTACAAACTACTCTCTCCAAAAAGTATTTAATTACTTAATACTAATTACTTACTATATCCTACATCAACCTTGATTAGAATTTATTCAAGGATAGACATGAAACGGCTTATTTAATTCATTCAAATAAATAATATTAAACTACATAAATTATACTTATTAACTGACCAAAGTATACAAATGTGAGAAGGATACTGTACATTAAAGCATATATAATTTTGACGTCATTTCCACTATTGAATATATTACACAGGATTTAGTTCAATTACATCAGAAGTAACTGTAATTAAATTACAGAAAAAATAAGTGTAATCCTTTACTTTTTCAAGGGAAAAGTAATTAAATTACAGTAACTAATTACTTAGTAACTAGTTTCACCCAACACTGTTTATATATTATATACATATGTTTACTAACATGATATTTATCATGGAACCAAATCATTTCACAGCTGCAATCGTCTCATCACGATCCTCAGTGAAACCTTCAAGCAAATGTAACGTCTCGACTCGGGCACTCCGCCACCCAGACTGGCACAGGCACCAGATTCTCATGCCAGCCTTTCATTAAACACTAAATGAGTCATCCTGACATCTTAATACAGTGAAGACGGGACGAGCGAGGACTAATCATTTCTCTCTTCCTCCTCGACCACACAAGCGTGCGGCTGATTTATAATTAATGCAAATGAGCGCTGTAAGCCATGCTTCTTGGCATTAGGAGTAAAGGCCTGTGTCGAGCTTAATGGCCGGTGGAACGGTGGACTGACCGGGATCATTTGTCTCTGCGTAATACCCTTAAGCGTATTTCTGTTTGTTATTGTACGATAAGCACGGCTGACGGAACGTTCGGTGAGCGGGGCGGTCAACGATGTCTGAAATAGCCTTAGAAAACATTAGGATGAATAAATAGATGTTTACTAACAGTAGTTTTATTGTTATGGCTGTAATGAAGATAAAATTACATTTCAAATAGAGAACGTTACAAAAGAGAGAATTGCGAATAGAAAGTATTGAAAGCATAGAGAGCGAAGCATGATGGGACGTCCACAACCACACTGTTTGACAACCACGGGTGAATTAATTGCTTTAATAAGGATTTTCTACAAAAAATTGGTTTCCTGGGGGTGTTCAATGTATCATTGTGGTGGTCCGGTGTAGTTTACCTCCTCCGCACTGGGACCAACCCAATTCCTCCTCTCTCACCACACGTCGCCAAGTACAGAAACAACCCGTCCGTCTCCACATCTGAATATTAATCTATTTTGCTATAAATATTAAAGTAATCTGTACCTTTTAAAATTCTTTTCATATTCAAAGTTGCCTGTGTCATTGATGAGTGCAGCCCAGGAGAGAGCAGCCAGACATGGCTAATACAGAGACTGGTTGATAAGGAGGTCTCTCTCTCTCTCTCTCTCTCTCTCTCCAGTCCAGCGGGATTTTCTGATGCGTCCGACGTGTCAGAAATAATTAGGTTTTGTCAGATTTATCACGGTAGCACAAACCTCTCCCCCTGCCAAGTGCCGAGATCATGTTAAGCCTTGTTTGTGAATGACAGAGATATTATTCTTGTTAGTAACCTCACTTCCGCTTTTCGGCATTTTCGAGCAGCGTGTTTTTTCACGCTATTTTCACCCCTCCGTACGTTTATTGACAGTGGGTAAAGATATTCATCCATTTGGAGTTAAAAACATGGATCATGGTGTCCGAGGGAACTGGCAGGCTGAAGTTGATTAATGGTGGAGTCTAGCTGCAGGTTGTCTCCACTTGAAAAGTGCCACCACGGCCTCTGCATATTAACGAAGGGCTGCACTTTCTATTAACAAGATAAAAAAAGCGCAAGATCCACCCCGGCCCCCCCACCCAAGAACCCCCCTTTGCTTCAGGGGCAAGAGGATGAGAAATTCTCCATTATTTATAATGGGGCTGCAGCCGGTTATTTTTTCCTCTTTAAATAGCCGGTGCCATCAGTAAAGTTTTTTAGCGGTGAATGTATTTTACGGTCAGTGGTTTTGCATCGCTAATCGAAGTTCAATCGCTTCTGTGACTTTGAAAACTTTATGGGAAAAAATAATCTTGCAGTATCATGTTGAATGTGTGCAGTTTGTGTGTGTGTGTGTGTGTGTGTGTGTGTGTGTGTGTGTGTGTGTGTGTGTGTGTGTGCGTGCGTGCGTGCGTGCGTGCGTTTTTTATTATTTTATGGCTCTCTAAAATACTTGATTCTGATAGGGCTGAGCGAAATTGAAGAAATATTCTCTATAAAAATAACTTGCTATGTAAATAATACGATATACAAAATGCTTTAAGTTTGTTAAATCAATTCAAATTATATAAAAATATTAGTGCTGTCAATCGATTAAAACAATTAATCTGATTAATCACACGTTTTTTCTGTGATTAATCACACATAACAATTATATTTTAAAATATACTTTAACATTTTAATAATTTCACATTTAATCTTCAAATTGATGTAGAAACAACATATTTCTTTAACAGCATCATTTTATGAAAGCTAACATTTTGATATTAGTATTGTAACTGATGTCTCTATTAAATTGATTATTTTAACATGAATTATAGCCATTCAACAGTATAATTGAGAGCTCATGTAGGAAATATACAGAAATTGAAGGACACTTTACAGTCTTTAATGCTAAATTATAAATTAAATGCAGAAGAATTCTCATTAAAGCTACAAAATCACATTGATTTCTTCTTTTATTTTGTTCTTTGATTAACATTAGTGACAGGAGTCACAGCAGCACGTTTAATAAGAACGTGGCCCCTTTAAGAGCTGTCTCAGTACACAGATCTGACCGTCACCGCACTCCCATTTTCACAACTCTTTGCGTTCATTTAAGATTTTATTTTACACTTTGAAGTCTTGCTTAAGAAAACGCTAGACAAAACGGGCTTTCTGACATAATCTTGTGTGGTTTTATCCATTCAAGCACGAAAGGGAACTTAACACGGCTGCGCTGTCTGACAGAGATTCACCGACTCAGCCTTCAGCCCGTGACTGTTTACCCCAGACTGGACCTTGCGTTGCGTTTTGCCGCGTCCCACAGTTTAGAAGCTGTCTATCTTCATTGAACGCGTAATCGCGCTTAAGTGGTTTAAAAGTCTGTACACGAATAAGAGCGTGATTACATAATGTAACGCTAGACAAAGGATGTCAAAACAACGGATGCTGCGTTAATTGCGATAAATATTTTCTCACGCGTTAATTTGAAATAATGAATCGCATGCGTTAACGTTGACAGCCTAAAAAATATATTTAAAAACTTTTATATTAAACTTTTATAATAAAAGTATACAATCAACATACATGTTTCATGTTCTTTCTACAAATTCTGAAAGTTAAAAGCCATGTTTATAATGTTGCAGTTAGGGCTGTCAAGCGATTAATTGCGATTAATCACATCCAGAATAAAACTTTGTGTTTACATAATATATCTCTGTGTACTGCGCATATTAATTGTGTATTTATAAACACATACACAGGCACATACATGTATTTATTTATATTTACCAAATATTTAAGTAATGTTTATTAATTTTTATATTTTTCTGTAATATATGCATGTACGTGTTCGTGTTTATATATACAAAATTAATATGCACAGTACACAGACATATTTTACATTTACATTTTTTTATGCATTTAGCAGACGCTTTTATCCAAAGCGACTTACATTGCATTATTCTATACACTGTATATTTGACATATATTTTGTAAACACAAACTTTTATTCTGGATGTGATTCATCGTGAATAATCGTTTGACAGCCCTACATGAAATCAAAAATCTGATAATTATTAAAAAATCATAGCTGTGTACGTAGACGTTACGTTATTTTTTTAAATAGACCTCGCTCTAAATGTTTCCAATTTCTTGCATCGTTACAGGCCTCCAATTCACGTCAAGGAGGAGCCACTAAACATGGACGACGACGACTGTCCGATGTCATTGGTGACTACAGCCAATCACAGTCCTGAGCTGGATGAGGACAGGGAGCTTGAGGAGGGCAACCTATCGGAGGACCTGGAGTGACTATTTTGCCCCATCCCTCCGCTGGGGCTCCACCCCTTTCAGGCCCCGCCCTTCAACTAATCCACAACCACAGAAAAGCAAAGACTTGGAATCAGAGGGGGAGTATTTATTTAGCATGCATCTGGAGACTGGCCCGAAGAAAATCTATACCGCAGATCTTTAGGGACCACAGATGGACAGACATGAAACGTCTGCTTTTTAAAAGAAAATAAAGGAACACAACAAAGGACGAGATTTCATTGGAATCAGCTCGGCCACCTCACACCACGAACACGAGGCTCACGAACCGAAAAGACACGAGTACGGGAGCGGGGTCCTTTCTGTAGAAAGCTAACGGCCACATATACTGCCAAAAAAATCCGTTTTAAGTTTGTGAATATCCAAGCCACAGTAGTCGTCGATGTTAGATGCAATTGCTGGTTCAATTCAAGTTGTTGCTCTGTTATTTTTTGCACATGAGTAGTATTATTAGCGTCACTGCCTGTATGTCAACACAAGTCTAAAAAGGAAAAAAGCAGTATTTGTTTTTCATCATTTTTATTTGCGTTGTTGTTTTTTTTTACCTCCTGCAACACAGCCCATGTTCACTTCAAGTCATCTCTGCACCACCAACTGTAAATGGCATTTCTAAAGTCGCGTCAATAACACAACCATGGTACAAAGACTGTTGCAGCTGTCCAAAAAAGTACAAAAGAAGTAGGTCTCCAGTCTCACTAGTTCTGTTACTGCTGAAAGCTTAGTTGCGATCTTAACTGTTTGTGCCAGCACCGTTCAAAAAAAAGAAAAAATTTGTGAGTCTTTTAGTCTCTTAACCTACTTGTTCAAAAGCTTTGTCTACCTGCAAAGAGTCACAGGCAACAGCTAGAAACCAAAGCCAACACTAACGGCCAATAGCTTAGACAGAAGCCCCGAGACTCTTGGGTCAGGCCTCTGTGACTAGTACAAAGAGATGCTTTCTTTCCGCTAACTACCTTCGAATAACCTCTGGGATCGTCTCCTTTAGCCCTGCACAAAGATCAAAGTGATTTGGATGTAATTTGGTTTCGACCGATGGAGAGCTCCAACCTCATGATGCTGGTCAACCCCGTTACCGTCATGTGGTAGAGCAAGAGAGCAGCTATAAAGGGATCATGACCAAAATAAACATGTGTGTATCGATGGAAATGCAGAAGAAAAAATCCTGAGTTTATTTTTACTTTTTTGTACTGTACTACTATGTTGTTATTATTTGCGCAACTCACCTTGTCATTGTTTTACTTGTGAAATGTACTGTTCATTGTGACTGTCCGATGTGTCATGTCTTATATCCGTAACTTCTTCAGAGCCGAAACCGAAAATATCGTAACCAAACTTTTAAAGATATCTAGTGAAGCCAAAAAGGTCATAATTTCAAGTCGATATGAAACGATGTGGCTTGGTTCTATTGTCAAAGCAAATGAGGAGAAGTCCTTGACTAGCTCATGGTTGCTTTGCTCCATTGATTCAGACTCATGGTGGACTTTTGTGGCTGTATAGACACAGCTACAGTAGTGTTGGATCATGGGAAGGGTTGTGGTTAAACCGTGTTTGGTGGAGCCACCAGTTATTTGAGGTTAACTTAGAAAAATCGGTCGCTTTTATTTGAACGTTGCTGATGTCATCGACAAAGCGGTTGTTGCTTTAATAGTCCTTTCTCTTTTCAGTCAAACCAAAGTTACACAGATTTCTGCCTCTTGTATCAGATGGAGATGAAAATGACACAAAGCCTTGTTTTGCATCTCTTTCTCTCTCTCGCTCTCTCTCTCTTGATCTGCTTTCTTTCCTCTTATTTATTTCTGGTAAAATCCTAATACAGAAATCCCATCTGAAACTGGTAACTGCTTTGTATTGTAACTTACAGTATGTCAAAGTTTTTCTTATGTGCGTGGAAACATACTGTGCAGTTGTTCCAGTTTTGTGCCAAACCAAGAGGTTGGCTGCTAGCTTAGCACACACAAACACAAATCAGTTATACGCTCCTCTCCAAAAGAAAACAAATGGAGCTGGACACAGGAACAAAGCTTACTCCTTTTCTGGAGTCAGCAAGTCGACTTGAAGATCATTTTATCGCACCAAATATAAGGACGCAGAAAAAGATACAAAAAAAGGGTTCTCCCACTTATCCAAAAAAGGCTTTTTTAAAGGTTCTACCTCTTCACAACTCTTTCTGAACAAAAAAGAATATGCCACAAACGTCGACGCATTTCCCGCTTGATTCATACGAGACATCGCCAACAGCCAGTGTACATTCCCAAAGGCAGATAATGGAAGGTTTGCATTGAAATAGTTTGTCCTCAAACATTTGTAGAATGAATATGTAAAAATACCTGTAAGGGAATATTGTGTTATTAAAAATGCATGTCTAAATTCATTTGGTGGACTGGAAATAAGAATTAATAAACGCATATAATACAAACACACGGGATGATGGACTATACAGTGTGCATACCTCAGCTATACTGTTTTTGTTTTCTTTTTCGTTTTGTTTTTTGTGGGGGGGGGAAGTGATGGACAAAAGAAACTCTCAGCCACAGAATGCATATTACCTGTAGAGTTTGCATGGGTTTTGTAAAAACATTAAAAAAATGTCTAAAATAGTTGCTTGCACATAACACCAGAAAAACCTCCAGATGGGCAATCTCCTCCAATAGATTTTAGAAGGATTGTCTGGATTTTTTCTGGAATAATTTTGTCTGTATTTTGATAACTGTGCATATTATGTAAAAAGATCATAAAAAATGTTGGTGGTGGACCCATGAATTTACCAGGCATTTTTTTTCTAAGCTGAAAAGATCAGTGTTTTTATTTCCTGAATTTCATGAATTTTTACTGTTCTCTCATTGCTTGCTAAGAATAGCAAACCTGCTTTTTCCTGCATCTGCGTTGCGTAGCTGTAAGGCTTTTCCTAATGTGTGTATTTATTGCTTGTACCTCTGTGCATACGTTCTAAAGCATTACGTCTAGCGGTTGAGTCATGTATCCTTTCTACTACTATCATTCTCTGGGAATATGATCCCTTATGTATACAGTAAATTGGGACTGTAGCAAAAATATGTTTATGTAATTGGTGAAAACCTTTTCGTTGTTTTTGCTTTCGGTTTGGTTTCCTTTCTTCGAATCGAGACTCGTTTTTTGATACTTTTCATTACCGTGTACTGTGTCCGTATGTTAATGATTTCTGCGAGAGTAGAGGTCACGATTCAGAACTGTAACGGGCGTTATTTTCTGTATCCATGGCTTTTCACTGCTGAATAAAATAAAGGACCAAAACTAGGATTTGAAAAGCAACTGTCTACCTCCAACATCAGGGAGTTCTTACTTTTTTGTACACATATATCTTTTATTCTGCCAAGACGCAGTCTGTGGAAATAGGGCTGCGTTATGCTTTTATGCAACGTGGAGGAATTCGTCACAGGAACTCGAAAACACTTCGATAAAGAAAAGCGGGGAAAAAACAATAAAACTTTAATGGCTAAGTTACACGTCTTTGTTCCTGCTCCCAGCACCAAGAGTGTTGTTTAGATGAGGGGAAAGGCGGCGCTCGTGCGGGCCGAGGTGGGCGTAATGGACGCACGCGGCCTGTGTTCTCCATCCTCGGCTTTGATCTGAGGAGGACGTGGCCCACCACAGCTTACTTAAAAAGACTGCTTGGGAATGCAGCCTGACCTCTGTGGGGAAATCATGCATTTTCGTTTCGTTCTTTTGGTCTTAGGCCCCCAGTCGAGTTGCAGTGTGTTATGTGTTTACTAGTACGTTGAAAGCGTGGCTTTCAGGGGACCGCTGGAATTTATTCGCAAAAAATAATGCATAGCGTGGGGCGTACTGAGCAGCTCTGATGCCTTGCTTTGGTAACATCATCAAAAATCTTTGTTGTTGAGTGATCCCAAATGACACACGTTATGCTTTGTTAAAATATAAATTGTGTCGCCAAATAGAACTGCAAAGATAATGAGTATGTTCACTTAGATGGTATGTATAGTGTGCAGCTCGACCATTCTTTATAAATATGAGGGTGTGCGGTATACACTTGACCTGGTCATGGGGTCCAACAGCTCACATTTAGGTCTACCTTATTAAATACATTTTATCTGTAAATGACAAATATTTAACCTGAGCAAAAGGTCATTTTTATGAGGTGGCAAATTTGTATAGAAATGAGTCATTGCACAAAAATGAGAAAAAATATATGAAAAAGTAAGAATGAAGGTCCACCTCTAAAAACCCCTGTCATTTACATTTAGGCAAAACAATAAAGCAATTAATCTTAGAGAGGCAATAATACAAAAGTTTGGTCACACTTTATTTTAAGGTCCTATTCTCGGTATTAATAAACCATTAACTATGACTTTTGCCTCAGTAAACTACTAATTTGTTGCTTATTAATAGTTAGTAAGGTAGTTGTTAGGTTTAGGTATTAGGTAGGATTAGGGAAGTACTAATAAACAGCCAATATGCTAAAACTAGGCATCTAACTAGTTAATAGGGAGAATTGGTCCCTATACTAAAGTGTTACCAAAAGTTTTTAGAGACTAAGGCCCGGTTTCACAGACAAGGCTTAAGGCTAGTCCCAGACTAAAATGATTGTTCTTAACTGAATATAACTTGCCCAGAAATGTCTTAAAATATATCAGTGCCATTGTTTTGTCTCAAGATGCACACCAGTAATGTATTCTTCGAAGGCATTTTTATAAAAGCGACATAAATATCTTAATTCAACTAAGGCATAGTCCTGGTTTAAGCTAAGCTGTGTCTGTGAAACCGGGCCATTATCTGTTAAAGAAGGAAGAGAAAACTTGTTTCTACACAAATTTAACCATCAATTTGCTAAAATATAAAATAGTGAATTGCTGTGAGATTGTGTTATATCAAATAAAAATAATCCACGGAAGAATTTTAAACTATCTTGTTGGCATATTTCATAGCCTACTTAATTCAGATAAAAAAAAACTGTACTTGTTACTCAGGGGTCAACGCAGACAGATGTGATTTAACCTCATTTCTGCCTTTGAAATTGAGGAGCGTTGACCACAAATTTGCAGGAGATTGTAAAAGGCGCATGAAATAGTAAAAGCAAAGTCTTAACTTGTCAAAGTCACGGGCAGAGCTCAGGCAGGCCGTCATTGAACCCGAGTCCCCGGTGTGACCCAGCGCTCATTTTCATTCAGAACAGTTTTATCTTGACTGATGGGCCGCCCCAGCGCTGGCCTTCTACTCCTAAGGGATTCGACTTTACCACAAAGACGGCTCTAAAGGACCTCAGAGAATCCGTCTTTTAGCAGGTCCTCTGGTCACAGAGAAATTTGGAGTTTTTATTTCGACCAATCAGAAGCGCCCCGCGTTCCCGCGCCTGCGATGGCAGTTTGCTGCAGTTACGCGGCTGTTTTTGGTTTCCCCAGCTCCCCTCAGGACCCCGCTCTTCCGCGCTGTTCGTGCGCATGGAAATGTTTGTGAATTCAAGTGAAGGATGGCGTACGACACGCAACAAAAGCCGCTGTGTACCACACAACATCAGAGCGAGCGCAGACATTAAAGCGCGAGGCGCGTTACAGACCCCTCTCTCAAAGGCCATGAAATAATAATGGCTTGTGGTTAGAGGTATGTGTGAGTCACACTGACTGCTTTTCATAAAGTGGAGTTATTTACAGAGCAATGAATAAAAGAATGGGATAGCGGTGCAAGGCTTTAAGCATGAACCGAGAGAGCTGAAATAGGTCAGCATACATTCTGTTGGTGAGGTAACTGAGATACTTGTCACGTTTCAAATAAGGGCGTCTTATAAACATCCAGACTTCTGGTGACAACTGCATCTATTTCTTATTGTTTTTATCATATGCATCTGTGGCATGCTGTCGGTTACCACAGAAAATAATATAAAAACATACTAAAATCACATTTACAGGAACGCACGTCTATGAGGCGGAAACGTGAAGTTTGCCTTTTTTATGATATTTTTTTCTTCCATGCATTTTTTTAGAGCTGTAAAGTTGCCTAAATCCATGTGGTTTCGATTTAATCAGAAGAGAATGTTTTTGAATATAAATGCCATTAGAACTTAACTTGCATTAAACCCAATAGTGTAACTTGTATATCTCTTTAAAAGTCAGTTTGCGTGCCCATATATTGTATGATCTTTTTAATAATCTTTTTTTCTCAGCCCAATAACGGCCCTGTCCGCTCAGCCCTGACTCTGTGCGCGTGCTCTCCGTTTGGGACTCGCCTGCGGCTGCAGCATCGCCTGCTAAATAGTCCGAGGCGATGGCAACGCTAATTGAGATCATCATTATTATAATTGCGGCTCCTAAAAAAGTGCGTCTTAAATAATTTGCATGGCTCTCGACTTGATATTGGAACACACTGCAAAAAATAATTGCATAGCTGCAAGGCACGTTTGGGTTGGACAGCTCGCTCTCCTTCTCTCTTTCTCACTGTCTGTCTATCTGTCTCTCTCTCTCTCTCTCAGACCCCCCTCATCTGTCCTCGGGGTTGCTGCTGTACACTCGCCTGTCTCCTGCTCTCAGCTGAGTGTGGCCCTATTACTGATTGGCTTTTCAGCACAGCCACGAAACCCCTGACACATTATATCACAGATCACTAAACCACTTAAACATGCACACCACCATTTGAGTTAAAATGCGTGAATTATTGTGCATGGTAACAGACGTGTAAAATAGCAAACTTGTTTGGCATTGGCACAACTAGGTAAATCAATAGTAAAATGTAAATTAAATATAAACATAGTCACTGTTTTTCTGAAAAGGGTGACACAAAATAAAAATTCTGAAGGACAGTAGCAATAAATGCCAAAACCTAAGAAGAATTTATTTATTAAAGTTTCCTTTTTTATATTAAAAAAGGATTTTTAGATGTATATGTTTAAAACACAGCCTACATAAAATGTGCACATAAAAAACACTCCTTTTTAAATGTGGTTAAGTTTGGCATAATAGGGCTGTCATATATAATTGACAATAAAAAATATATATGTTTATTCTTGATCAAATTTACCTATATAATTCTATTATGACATTTATTTGTATACAGTAGTTGTATCTAATTAAACACAATTGATAGAATAAGGAGTATATAATAATACTATTTATATATAAAGTCATTAATTTTTTATATATTATTCCCTAGTATAAAGGAGTCAAATCAGTCTTAATAATCTCATGAATGACCATGTAATAGACACATCTGTAATCAAAATCTAAGATTTGTTATTTTGAAAGGGTCTGAGTTATATAATGGAGCGGCACTATCAGTTTCAGACGGACCCCTGGAATCAGCCCTCGACCTAATTGCCGATTCATCAGAATTTATTAAAGAATGATTTCAATTACATATACCACCAGTACAGAGCACTGCCACAGCGAATTAAAATTAAATTAGGACACTCGATTGTATCACTCTATAAGTCCACGCTGTTTTTTTTCTCCTCCACAACTTCTGAAGATGAACTTTCTGGAGAGGAAGGAAAAATAAGAAAGCGAGGAGAGAAAAAACAGGCTGGCATTAGTAAGGAATGGTGGGTTAAATCACTTACTGAAGATTTTTAATGACATTTCAGTGTTCCCCGCGTAATTACTCTTCATCTAAGATATCCCATAATGATGTTGGACAGTCTTGGTTCAGGCTCGCTGGCTCGCTTCATTAGTGTGTCATTCCTATTTCACATCAGAAGATTTAATTGTAATGCTGAATATGCACAGCTCGCCGCGCCGGCCTAATCAAAGTGGATCCACTTGTATTATTAATATCCAGATATCGGACCGGCTTGCTATTTTTATAAATAAAAGAATACAGATGCATAAATCAGCTGTCATTTATTAGGGTGATGCTGGCAGACGTGCCAGCCTCTCCTGTGCTCTTCTCGTGCGTTCATCAAGATGGAGGTGAGAGGGATGAAAAAGAAAAGAAGATCCTGCATTAAATATACATACTAATTCTTGCATGAAGTAACCAGATTACGGGGCAGGTGACAGTGGGCACTGCCATTCAAATGATTGGCAATAATGAGGCGTATAAAGGTGCATGCACAGCTCTGGAGGAGAAAGAAGGGTGGATTAAAGGATTAAATTCAGCAGAGGAACTTCTTTTTGGTCCGGCAGCCGGAGGTGTGAATGAATGCCAATGAAGCCGAATTTTCAATAGTTCTGCTGACCAATGTTGAAAAGACTGTGTTTGGATGGCTTTACATTTGCATTTACATTTGGCAGACACTTTTATCCAAAGCGACTTACATTGCATGATATTATACATTCGTATTTGAGTATGGGATCGAACCCATGACCTTGGCGTACTAGCAACACACTCTAACCACTGAGCTACAGGAAAGCTTCGTTGTTGTGATCCACATGCGTGAACCCTCTGATTCAGCTCGGGATGGCTGGCATTCACGCTCCATGACAGGAGGATTTAAATGGCACGACTCCTTAGAGATTAAAGCAAATATCTTTTCTAAAGCAAAATTAACCCCCTTTCTTGGTGTCTGAAAGCGTACACTGGGCTCGACTATGCCCTAAAACATCACATTAATACGATCTCAGATGTATACTTTATTAAATTATCCATGCATAAATAATAGAGCACAATTAATCGCATGATTTCAAATACTTATATCTTGTCTGCACAATGTTTGTAGATTGTGTTTTAAAGTTTTATCGTTGATGTAGTTATTTTACAAATAATCATTTCGAAATATTATAGAAACTCTTGGCCAGAGCAAGACATCTTTAAAGTCCCAGTGAAATGAATGATGACAATGCCTATTTTTGTATGAAATATTGCAGCGTGTTTTGTAAATAGTTTATCAATGTGGGTCATTCTCTTTTTAAAATTCGAGTGCCCTCATAATCTTTATAGTTAAAATAAAGTAATAAAATAAAACTATCCATCTTAAATGCCGTATGTTAGACGGCGTGGGCGGAGCATCCGTTAACTCCTCCCCTTCAACGGTCAGTCTGCTGCCAGTTCCATATCAAAATGCAGCGGCTGTTTTTATACATCCAGTCAAATCGCAGAGAAAGACGAAAGCCACGCCCACTGTTTTTCTCATTAGAAATTCCATTTCACTCGGAAATGCGTCAAAATACGGAAGTAAAAACGATCGCAATTTACGGTTCATGGGGACTTTAACCATGCAAAAGAAAAGCTGTACTGGAATTTATATTACCACCGGTCAAGGTCGTGTATTATGGGCTATTAGACGTAGTCACGGCAACACTGTGTTTCGGGTTAAATTCTCATCTGCTCATCAGATGTGCTGCAGACAATCTCCACACCTCCAGAAGAGCAATGCGACCCAGTTCATGAATAAAATCTTAAAAATTACATTATTTACTTATTTATGTGATTGTGATTATGTCTTGAAACGAATAAAAATGTGAAAAAAAAGATTGTAAGATGGCTTCTATATTTTAAATGTTACATAATGTGTGTGTGCATGTGTGTGTGTGCACGAGTGTATCTACGTGAGCATGTGTGCTGAGCAATGTATAGTTTGGGATTAAAATCTACCCGTACAATAATTTTTATTCATGTATTTATTTTGTTTTATGTATTTCATTTTAAAATGTAAGAATTAGATTTAGTGTGTGTATGTTCAACAGTGTGCATAACCTTTATGTTTTAACTTTGAATGTTTAACCTATACAGTAGAGGAAACATGGTACCTGTGTGTATGTGTGTGCGTGTGTGCGCGTGTGTGCGTGCGTGTGTGTGCATGATCCATGTGCCTCTGGTACACTGAGAAAATGCTACTGAGAATGAAAAAAATCTCAAAAAATGTTCTTGCCCCACAGGCAGTTACATGCAAATAAGAGATCAAAAGCATGTTGATGAAAAAACTGCAGATTGGTGTGAATATCATCAGGCTGCGGACGACATGCATTGGAGAGAAATGATGATGCTGACCAGGAAAAGAGAGAGAGAAAGTACGGGTAGAAAGGTAAGGAGCCCTTCACGTGAACACAAAACCACAGCGTCTTTGATCACAATGCACGCACACACACCACACAACTCTTTAATACCTGCTTCAGTTTAGCCCAAGACTGAAACAATAAACCCTGAACAAGAGCAGACTGGATTTCAAGCTGACCCTTCCTCTGATGGTACAGAATCAGATGCATAATGCCATGCATGCGCAACCTGTGAAGTCGAGAAGTTTTGTGAATTTTTCTCCTCTCAGATCAGTCAATCTGTTGAACACCATCCGAGTTTTGGTGGGCATCATTTTATTTTGCCCATGCATCAGGTCAGGTTTTTTTTACATTGTCACCATGTAAGAAACTTATTTTGCTCACCCACATTTCATTGTGACAAAATGACATCACAGTAAACTTCTGATTGGCTGATATTTGAGAACTGACTTGCACTTTGGGTTTTTACAGTCAACAGCACCTCGGTCATGTAAAAGCGTGAGCTGTGACTTCTCATTTGATGTTTTTAAACAATTTCTATTTGTTATCATATCAAAGAGGAGGCGTGCCGTTATCAAAAACACGCCGGGAACACGCCGCCTGTGGGTGCTTTTCCTGCATCCCATTCCTCATTCTATTTTATCTTTCTTGGTTTTGACTAATGTCGGTAACAGCTACCGGTAATAAACTGCTTGTTAAGATTTCGCTGTTGCCTCCGAGCACCGGCTTTGAATTATTGTCAGCTTATTTGGCTGTGTTTCCTGATTACGTCTCGCCCGACTGCATGTTTATTGATTGCAAGGTATTAAAGCACTCCGCCACTTGGGTGACTTCGTTTACAGGCGTTTGTCTTTGATGTGCGGCCCGACGCATCCGGGGCACAATAAGCTATCTTGCGTTGTAACATCAGCACAAAGCAGACCCTCTTTCATAGAGTTGCCGGGTGTACAAAAACGGTGGTTTCTGTAAAGTCTGAATTGTACAACTTTAAAAAAGTGAATTGTTTTTGCATTTGGCAGGTGCTTTTATTCCAATTGACTTACAGTGCCGAAACACTCAGACCAGCACGAGAGGCCTTGTCGTGCCCTAGTCGCGCCAGTGTCGAATCGCAAAAACATCTTTTAAAATTCAGTCAACAGCGTCTGGCAAACACAAGCTCCCGTGTTTGCTATTCATGTATGCCGGAGTACATCGTATCATGGCGTGGCTCGCTGTGAGCTGTGGATCTGAAACATGGCCGTTCCATCAAAATTTGATGTATTCATTTATGGCGGGGAGTGAGACTTGTTTGTTTATAGATGAGATGTTTGCTTGGCGGACATTCGCAACTGTTCAACCGGCAACCGTGTGGGCCGGCGGCATTCCGATGAGTCTTATCTCGGACAGGAGCTGGTTAACATGCCACTCATGTGTTTCAAATCAGCGTCTCAGGAAGCGTTCACCTTCCGTCCTGCTAGAGGTCTATCATGCCAGAGGCCTTTATCGAGCATGTGTGTGGTTTGACATGTGATGGTGTGTAGATGTGCAGAGTTTAAGAATCGCTGTCTTTCTGTATGTAAATGCTTGTTTTTATGTTGCTGTTCGAGGATCAGGATCAAAACGCAAGCTTGTGACAGACTCCTTTTCATTTAAACTTGTCTCATCTCTTTCTCCATTCCTCTCATCTCGACTGTACTTTTGTCCTTTGTCCTATCTTTATTTCTGAAAATTATCATTATAAAATACCCGACGGCAACACAACCTCTGTAAAAGTTAAATACAGATCACCGAAAGTGCATTTACCCAATCCACAGCTCTACACACGCTTTCACACACACGCACACTTTTCCCTTCACCGCTTCCCCAGCTGAGCCACTTTTTCTGTTTTTTTTTCTTTCTTTTTGGATCAAGCCCAAGAACTCATGGTATCAAAATACATTAAGCACATCAAAACATTTATGTTTACAACATCACAGCCGTGTCAATTAAACCTGATAAATTATTTAAACATTTATCTTTCATCAGCCGGGGGAATTTTTAATCAAGACCGGTATTTATTTTAAATTACCACTGTCAAGTGTGCATTTGTGTAAAATCCCTCGTACCATTAAAGATTTATCAGCTGAAATCTGTTTGGCTTTATTTTACTGTTAATTGGCTAAGTGAGGCACTGCAGCGACACGCTAGCAACAAGTAGCGCTGCTGAGAGATAGCAGAGGATTGGCTGAATCTGAGTCACATGACAGGCTGAGTTAGCGAGGTCGGGTAGGGGTCAAATGCCTTGTCACTTACAACCCAGTGTTTGTATTGAGCTGTTCTTAAAGGGACAGTTCACCCAAACATGTAGATTTTGTCATTATTTGCTCACTCTCACTAATAAAGCAACCCAACTCTAAACATCTGAAATTATCAGAATTTGAATTTTTGTGCAGACTTTAAAGTCAACATACTGTATAATGTATAATAATAACAACCATAAATTAGGAAATTGAATTCGCAGTTATTTGTAAAGTGATTTTCACAATACATATAATTTCAAAGCAGCTTTACAGAAAATGCGTTTCTGCATTAGAATAAACAAATGTAAATTTCATCTTAATTTCACTTTACATCTGCAGTATATTGTACATCAGCCGGTTAAATCTAAAATACAAAGGACTAAAAGTTTCAGTCTCATTTGTCAGAAACACACACTGGTTCCATTTAAACAGTGAGACACAGGCCAGAAGCACTAAAAACAGTACCACTGTTATGGGATGTGGCCTCTCGTCTTATCACTGAAGGGCTGTAATATTAATAGAAAGTGTGATCAGAAGGCTTGTCTGAGGTTGTGTTGGAGTCAACCACAGAAGCCGTGTATCTTTTTCTTACACACACGCACACACACACACACACAGATGCTGTGCCACGGCCAGGTGTTTGCCTGGAGCCATCCTCAAGACTCCAGGCTTGTACTGTAGACGCTGATGTAATCGCTCTGTCCTGTGAACCAGAAAAACAGAAAAAGAACTGTGTTGAAAGTCAGATTCAGGCAGAGCGTGAAGTAGAAAAACACGCCAACAGTATTGCTATTGTGTGCTATTGTGTAACAGTAGTCAAATGTTTGGAAATGCCAACCTGATCTCACAGGGATTTGTGAGTATTTCGCAAGGTGCCGGATTCATATGAATTCAAGTACAGTGTGAATTTTACACGAAACTAAAAGAGTGAATAAGATCGTACAAATTTATGCGAATAAGCCACCTTGTACAATGTTGGAAATACATACCCATCAAAATTCTACATTTTTGTAAAGTCACCAAAACTATTAACCTACATGAAAATTATGCAGTGATCAAAATCATATGACTTCAGAACGATCATGAATGTGTCCATCTGTCCAAGATTCTCTCATTTTGTGTTATAGAGGAACAGTCACACAATGGCCAGGAAAGCTCCTGCATTTGGTGAGGATATGGGGGCAATATCAATTAATGTATTCATGATATTTATATATTTAAATATATTTATAAGCGAGGAACCCATAGGGGGTGATGGTCCCCGTTCTGCTAATCATATGCAAATAGGGTGTAATATGAAATGTTTTGTTCTGTTCTGTCTCAAGTTTATTCTGGTGTGTTTGTGTGGAGGTATAGGCAACACCATAGACCTGCAGGTGCAAGTGTTTCATGATGCTATAGTAGATCTCAGGAGAGAGAGAGAGAGAGAGAGAGAGAGAGAGAATATAAAATTATATATATATATAGATATAGATATAGATGTAATTATTATTAATATCTGTTCCATGAGCTCAAGTAAAATATTTTAGTTTAATATCCTCCCCTTACAGCACATTTCAGAAAGCCACGTGATTTGACTGCAAGGGTTAGTTTCAAATGCCCTCATAAATCTGACGGAGCCCTTAGTGTCACAGGTAAGCACTCATCTCTGTTATTTGATTGTGTTTTATTTGTTGTTGGCTGGACATCAATACAAGAAATCGATGAGCGCACTAGAAGATCCCTTAAAGCCCCCGCTCAGCGTCTGCAGCAGGGAGGTCTGTCTTTTTTTAAGAAAAAGAAATGGGTCAGATTCTTGGCTGATGTTGCCATCTGCCTAGCATGCTTCACCAAATTTACATTCTGTTGTCACCATGACTGGAAGATAAATGCCAAATACACACGCAGAATTTGATAACATCTCAGCTGTTTTGTCATGTGTGTCTCATGTGTGGTGGTAGAGCATCTATTTCTTAGATACGATTTCCAGGTTTTACAATAAAATATTTCCCATTCCCACAAATAAACTATAATTAAATTCATCTTAACTCACCCATCTCACTCAAAGGATAGAGACCGAATGTGTTTTATTAGCCTCATTTTTGTTGATTCGTCTACTCGAGGTAATTTATCATTTACCATGGCAAATCCTAATCCTCTTTCTTAATGCTGACATTTGGAGAATTCATGATTTACATAATTAGACAACTTGTGATCTGTGATTTGTGAAATCCTCGTTTTAACACGCATCTCTCACGCAATGTCATGATGCGGCGAGTCCCTGGCTTACGCCTGACATTTAGAAGATCGTTTAACTGCACAGAACAAAAAAGAAGTTTAGAAGACATGCACAGCCTGATGTTTAAGTGTTTGCTTTAAGACGTGCTTTGATTTATTGTTTAAACAGTACACGCAAAAACACGTCAATTGTCTCTCTGCGTCATATTTCACCCCGAGAACAAAAAAAATTAATAAACAGTATTTTTCCTAAAGAACGTGAAGCCTATTTTTTTATTCTTTATTGTTAAGACAATCAAGCACACCTCCCCCAGTTTCATTAGAACATTTTGAATTGTTATATATTTTTTATTATTTATCATAATTTATTATTAGTATTAGTTTAATATATTCTTTTTAAAAGAACTATCATTTTTGCTGTAAGATTACAAGTTTTAAATGACAATAATGCAAAAATCATTTCTTTATTCAAAATCTTTCTTCCTTACATTTAATGTGACATATTTTTTTGACATTCACTCACATGTTCCTCTTAAAGTTTCTGAAACTACAGAGAGAGAGAGAGAGGGGCACTGTAGTGTCTCATTGATTTCTCTTTTTGTTCTCTTGGGGGGTTGAGTGGTAGACACAAGTCTCTGACTGTGATTTTGTGTCAAGGAGACCAAGACCGATCAGCTGTACCACACACACACACGGACGCACACACACACATTGGTTTTGTGTGTGTGTATTGGTCAACGTTGTTGTGGCTCAAAAAGAACCAGGTTAAGTAAATAAATAAATAAAGTTCTGAAATTTTAGACAATAAATAAAAAATAAATAAAAAAATAGACAAAAACTAACCAAATCATTTTCAAAATAATGCCCTTCAGACACAAGTCTGTGGGAAATGAAATGAAATAGCAGACTCGCTCCAAAGCCCATGTCAAAATAGTCTCGCCCAACAAGCTGTGTTGACCATACTGTAAATACACTTGAATCTGTTTTATATTTCTTGTAGGTGGCAATCAACAGAGGCCTCACCGAACACAAACTATTTGAAATGATATCAGGTGTGCACCTTTGTCTAGGCCGGATTTTAATTATTGACAGTGCGGCACGCTGCGTTTGCTTCATCAACTGGATAAATATTTGACTCCCATTCCATAAATTGGAAAGGGAGCTCAATTTAAAGCACGGTCACACCGAGCCCGGCTCCATGCGTCAGGCGAGGTGGTGTGGATTCTCTCTCCGCAGGTGACCGAGGCCGCCGCGGCATGCGGTAAATTAAAACTCTGATTTCTTGAAAGAGAAGAATTGAATATTCCTGCGCTTTTACATTTTCAATATTTAATTACGACCTATGCCAGAGCCTAATCTTGGACTTAGGAAGAGCATTACATTAATCAGAGTGGGTAAAACGCTAGTGTTCTCTCGCTCTATTTCAGTAATGCACAGAAGCTTCTTTGCGGAGTATATGCGTGTGTGTGCCGACTGATCCTTGGTTACCCCGGGGCTGATCTAACAGGACTCGGGGGTATGTGTGCTCAGCGTGAGGTGGCTTACTGCAGGACAGTGTGAATATGAGGCATCACGTATGCTTGGAATAAATGCCACCCGCCCCCCCGCCTGCGCGTGACCCCTGTTACTTATAAATGTTTATGTTAAATCTGTATCTGTGAGTCGCAATAAACAACTGAGATTATAAATATCACATACAGATAACACAGATAAATAAGTATCTAATACATTATGATGCTGACGTACAGATGGATTTTAATATTAATCTCAACACATTTGTGGAGGACTTTGGATCAGGCTATTCTCTACTTTTGTTTCTAGCAAAGCAAGCTTGATTTCATTTGTCATTATGTTCTAAAATGTGTTCCTAACACTATATATAATAAAACACAATTGTGTTTTAGGCATTGCCACACGGGATTTGCATTAGTCATTCTCTTCATCACTTTTGTGTTTAAGGCTGGCCAACAACGACCTACGGGATTGAGGGGGATGACTTCACCCAAATATGACCCCGAATGACAGATTGATTTTAGGACCCTCACAGTCTTGAATGTTTGCTTATATTCAGGGTTTAGGGTCGACTTTTGTCATGAAGTAATTTACTTAAAGTAAACACAACATAAATGTAGTGCCAAATTGTAATTTTATTTGAAGGTTTAATAATGCATTTGAGTTGGGACTACAGACAATGTAGTTAAAAATGGGCTCAGGATTTCTAGTTCCCAGCATGCTTTTCATGCTCTAGATATAACAGAGAAATAAAATGTTGTTTAGAATTTAACCAAGATGAGAAAACTGAGACACTTATAACATTCTGTTATGTAAGTATTGAAAATACTTTCTACACTTCGGTGGTTAAAATTATATAGAAGATTCAAGCTTTTCTTTATGTTGCTAATATAATGGAAAACTGAGTTTGAATGTTGCTTTAATCAGAAAGCAATTCATTGAAAATGCTTGTGTAGTGCTTCCTTTTTCCACCTGCGACATTATGTTTAAAAGAGTTTTAGCGTATTTAGCATGCAACTGCCTACAAGTACTTAACTTTTCAATCACATTGTTTTGACACGTCTAAAATTGGTCGGACTCACTCCTCTAGTTCTTGTAGCTTCTCTCTACATGAAACATTTGAGTATAGCCTACATGTTATTTTTATTGCTAAGAAAACTCATTTGGAACGTGTGGATCCACTGTTCATGATTAAATTAAGTTCAATCAAGAGACTTTTTTGTTTAAAATAACCCATAGAGTACACGTTTGGCTTCAGCTTTTCTTTTTTTCAGTTTGGTCACGTTATAAAATATAAATGCATTTTAGCTTCCACGTCTTCTCGTATTGTTTTTGGTGTGGTTCCTGGACATGGTTAAGGCCTTTTAGAAAGTAGGCTAGATCTTCTGTGCCTTCGCCTACGCTTCTTCTTTTACATGAACACCCACGCCTGCCTTATTATGACAGACTGGATAATTTGACGTGTATTTTGGGGCTTTTAGTGCAATGTCAACAGGGTCAGACTGGACGTATGTGGGCCGGTACCTTGATCTCCACCTCCTTCATTCACAACCTGTTAGCTACACTCTTCTGAGAAGACACAGGCCGATGGCCTTTACTTTCAAATATTTTATTAGTTGCCTAACAACTGCCAGACCCAGCGCAAACAACATTCCTTTTATTTAAGAGATACATATTTATGAACCTGAGACATGTTTGAGCCGACATTTGCTCCTGATTATACCTGCATATTTCAGGGTTTGCACGGTCGCTCCAGATGTGCATTAGCATCCCCCTTCAACGTTCCCTGTTTTTTTTTTACCTCAGCTCTATAAATGAT
The DNA here is from genome assembly GCF_024868665.1 of Triplophysa rosa. Classification (NCBI taxonomy): domain Eukaryota; kingdom Metazoa; phylum Chordata; class Actinopteri; order Cypriniformes; family Nemacheilidae; genus Triplophysa; species Triplophysa rosa. Next base: position 1,627,870 of record NC_079913.1, on the reverse strand, counting down.
GTTTGTTTTTGTTTCTATCAAAGCAATTACACATCGTTAATCACCGGCCCTGTTGTTTTAATGAGTTTATTTATCCGTGCCACCCTTGATAATGCCCCGCGACCCTCAGCCACTAAAACAACATCTCCCTGCTGATAAAACAGACATCAAGCGCCTTTGGCATGTCGGTCAGAGGGTGACCTAAACAAAAAAAGCACACCAAAAAATGTTAAAAATAACCCGAACGCCATTAATCATCCAGGTCGTCAAGGTTCGTCCAGTTTTCACGGCCTGCCGGAGGAACAGGGGGGCTTTTTCTCCGCTTCAAAGTGGGACTTATTAAGTTCTTTTCATTCAGCAGAGACTTCTGTGAGTTTTCTTTGAAGATTTGATCAGTTACTGATGTGCATTGTGGCCGCGGTGCGGTTCAAAGTGACACCTTTCTTTTGCTGGCCATTAAAGCCGAGATGGGAAAAGAATCGGTAAGTCTGCCATTTTTATTCCAATCACAGAGCCGGAGAATAAGCTCATTAGTGCTAATTACAGGTTTCCTATTCCACCACATTTCCTTCTACCCATTTGGTGTGAAATTTTAATTCCATAACAAAAACCAAATGGTACGAACACAGAGAACCGAGGCGCGGCGCTCCGAGAGGGGCCTCCCGCATCTTTTTTGTGAGCTACAGGTGCCCGGCCACTCGGAGCAATTTGTTCTTCTTGATGAATAACAGGTATAATTGAGTGGCACAGTTTTCTCTCCAAAGCCAATCTAAGAGTTGAAGAAACGCCAACTTCAAAGTGGGTATCTTACATCAAGCCGGCACAAAACACTTTTCTATCTCGGGTACGCGGAAATCGATGTGTGTGTGTGTGTGTGTGTGTGTGTGTGTGTGTGTGTGTATGACTATTCTGTGTATTCATAAGGTAATTACTTTGCAGTGATGGAGCTACTTAGAGAACAACTTCAGGTGGGCACTGTGTCGGCCTAACTTCCTTAACAAATTCTCAAGTTTCTAGTGTGAGTATTGTTTCGTTTTCTCCGATGATTGTTAGTCTGTTGCCATGTAAGCATCTAGGCCTGCTGCGGTAGCTCAGATATTCACTACATCACGGTAGGTGGCTTTTTGTCAGGGCCGTGTTGTCGTGGTGACAGGCTGTTTTGCTGCATGCATGCACTGTGAACCCGGGCGTTCGGAGGGCTTCCGTCGAGCGGGATTACCCGGTGTGATTTGGCAGGGTTTCAGCAATCAGGCATGCTGCCACAAACAGATGAAGTCAATAGAGACGTTTCCCCCCTCTCTGAAATGTGACTCGGACGGATGCTTTGCTGACACAACAGTGACACGACGGCTAGACGCGACGGTTCGACACACTCCCCGTGACTTCAGTTCCTTATTCGCCTCAGAAGCGCATGATTTAACACAAGATAAATGTCTGTCAGCCGTGTCAGCGCAGAATACACAGCAACGAGACGCTCTCCCGCGTGAACGAAACGCAATAAAATATTCAAATGTGAATGAGTGTTTTTTTTTTGTCTTACTTTCTACTAAGGCTGTGCTTTGTGTTCACATAGGTAACTTTAAGTTTCACACTGGTAACTTTGAAAGCAAGGGGGTCAGCTAAACCCGGCTGATAGGGAATTTACCTTTAGCGTGGGGTCTCAAAGAGCATCAGTATCTCAGTAATTACCGTCTGAGGGGCGCAAAAGGCCGAAAGTTATTACCAATCAGTGGGGTAATAGATTCAACACTTATAAATGGAGAATGCAGCATTTCTCGGCAGCGAGGAGGGTCTCTGCAAGATGGATTAGGTGGGGTTTGTGAGTTCAACATTGACACAGATTCATCGTAAATCATTATGCCACAGACCTGGAGTGATTTCTGTATTAGGAGCAGAAAATGGAGTTCACCCAGTCAATGAGGAGGGCATATTCCACATCAATCATTTCCATGCTCATAGGCTTTATCCAGCTGCAAGGCCACCAAAAGAATGGACTGAATCAGTTTAGGGCTATTTGTGTGTGTGTGTGCAGACAGATGAGAATGTAAAAGTTTTATAGAGTCTAATAGGCTTTATGCTGTTTTAATAAACCTTGAACGAACTGATTTACATAGAAAACACAATTAGTAGATTTTTTGTTAGAATTCATTATTTTTATTTCCAGCATTAAAGTAGCATCAGCTGCTGCCCATAATACTTTGGAGAGAGAACATTTTGTTATCTTACCTACATACCAAGCCAAAGCACCTACTGTAGAATAGATGTTTAAAGAGATAAAATCAATCAATTTGCAAGGCTATATTTAGGATATAAGTACATTTCTTTTTTTTGTATTTCATCACTTTTATCACGATTTAGCTTGTGATATGATAAATGCATTTACAAATACAGATAGGCCTATTCCAATTATTTCATATATCAATGCATAGCACTTATATATACTTATATACTGTACATATAAAAAACAATATATAAAATACGTTTTTAAAATAAAACTTATTTGAAAATCTTTTGAAAAACAAATATACGGGTTTTATACACAGGTTTTCTTTAGCCTCAGAGTCAAAAATAAGATCAGTCCACTTTTCTTGGAAAAAAGGTCTTCTTTGCCTACCCTACCAGAAAACTTTCTGCACTTTATACAAGAAAAAACTAAGGGTTTACAAATGAGGGCGCAAAAGGCGAGGTTTTGTCTGCATTTGCTGACTTTCAGGCACAAATTTGTCACCAAAATAAGACACACACGCTCGCGCGCACAGCTGCTCTCTGAATACTGCTGCTTGTGTTCATCTGGCGGGAACGCGCGCGGCCGCGGAATCCGGATGTGATGAAAAATGTTTCAGCTGTAACTTTCTTGAGCTGCAGTAGACCAGGCACGCGTGGGACGCTCGCGCCCAAGTTCGTTATTCCCAGACTGACAGGGCATTTCCAACAGTTGTTAGGAAGAGTTTGAACATTTTTACGCGGCTTTGATTTCTGAAGACAATAAAGGGAACTTTTTTCTAACGTTTTGCCTGGCGAAAGGATGCGAAGAAAGACGTTTGGGAGTTGAAATGTTTGAAAGGTAACGTTACTGAACTCATTCCTTAACTTACTTGTTTTGTAAGCAGACGATAATCACTTAAAAACTTGATTTGTACGGTTTTATTATTGCTGTGTTAGTTTGTTTGGGTAGTTTTTACTTGTTAGAGCGAAATAAAGAAAGCAAAACTTCCCCTCAGTTAACGGCATTTCGCGAGATGACGTCACCCGCGAGCCACACATTTTACCGCTCTTGTTTGTTTACCTCTGACGCTGCATTATAAGTGTTCACACATCAATCGTTTGTCTTCCTGTAGTTGCAACTCTTGACCGTGAAGGGGTGCGGGCTTTTTTTGGGTGTGCTTGGTATCTAAACAAAAGTCTGGCTCATGTCCTCGGAGACTATATTGCCTCCGGAGGGGCCTGAAGGGCCAAAAAAGCAGCTCCAGTATGAAACAAGTCCACTTCTGACACACTCACCAGGTAATCTTTCATGTCTCTTACTCAATGTTTTATTGAGTTAACGTTGTGTTTAAGAGGTAAGCTCGTTTTTAATTAATGGATTAATTAGTTTATGGCATGCATTGTGAGCTATGATGTATAATGTTTTATTTTTATTAAGGTTTGTAACGATTGTTAATGATTGACATGTATTTGTAAACCAGACTAAAAAGCTCTGAGTGTACTTATGGCCGGTGACTGTCTCGCTTAAATGGCAACTGGCAAACAGATTCCCCATATGTATGTTGTGCCAGTAGGCATGATAATGTTTTCATAATTTCCCAATAAAGGAGCGCCTTGGTAACTATTAGCAGGAACCACTGCCAATTATAGTTTTTAATTAACTTTCTAGTTTCTTGTGAGATTATCACATGTAAAATAAGCTTGCCCCCTTCCCCCTTTTTTCTTAGGCACTGAACCGTTAACCATCCTATTTATACCGAGCATCATTATAGCACTGTCAAAAAATGGCAAAGTAGGACAAAGTAAGCAATCACAAGCTCTGGTGACAAATGGATTTTTGTAGGGCCTTCAGAATCTTTCCGTTAAGACTGGATTTCCCTCCCCGGGGACTGTGTATGCTGAGAGAATAGACCAATTTATTTCAAACTGTAATCACTAAATACAGCGATGCATCACAAGACTGCTGGTACTGTATGTGCAAAGCGATTTGAGGAGTCATGGCCAGAATAAAGAGTTTCCATTCATCAGCCTCAGGACCAAATGAAGTGATATCAATCTTTGTATCTAGAGCTTCTGTATCATATTGATCTTGTCCCAAAATGCGCTGTACTAAGCTTTAGAAAGAAAAAACAGAAGTAAACTGTAGGGTTACCAAAAGTGAAAACATATTTCTGTTTGCACAGTCACATGCATTTTCAGTATGTCGTTTGACAGTACAGAGCATTCTGTATGACAGGAATACTTTGACAATAGTAAAGGACTGCCATTATGCGTCCACATGGCAGGCTACTACTGTACGTAGGGGAGCAACAGCAGTTATGTAACATATAACAGAATGCATCAGAATGCATATTGCCTATGCGATCGGAACTTCGGAAGTATGAATTTAGGCTTAAAGTGGATTTTTCTGTGCCTATCAGGCAGATTTTGTTCACATTCATTTTCCAATTTCGATGAATGCAGTCTTTATAGTTGTAAAAGCTTTGGCAGGTATTGTGCAGCCTGGAGCAGAATCGACAAAATGAGATCCAGAGTTCTGGCCTGGGCCTACCTGATCCGCCCACACAGTTTTGCAACTGTTCACCAAAGGAATCTGTTTTATCTGGCAAATTAGGGCTGCTTTTTTTATTCCTGATGCTGAGGCAAGCCAATAAGAACCCCAGCGTTTGCCTTTTGCATGCTTGGCTTTCTGGAAGCTAGGAATTTGAGCAAAAGTTTTTAAAAAGGTTCAATTTAGCAGATGTGTTAATTGCTAATGTTCATTTGTTTGTTTGTCCAGACAAATGTAAGAGCTGCACTGACGAATGCCCAGACACTACGGAAACATCACAATCTCCACTACCCAGAGATCAAACTTCAGATGAGCAGGGACACATGACCGAGGGGAACAACACCCATGAGGACCTTGTTAGAAGTAAGCGATGACAAATGTGTTAGTCATGTGATACATCCATGCATTACATCATTGATCGAGTGATATTGTGATTTTTTTTAGTTTTCCAGTTAGTATTGGTTTAATCATTTTTATCTAGGACCATAACTGACTGTTTTTATGCAGCGTTAGCAAATGCAGTTTCTAATATGTTTTTTATCATTAATGAATTGAGAGCATCTCGTTTTGAACTTTGATGTTTTAGATTAACATTCAGTGCAATGTATATAAAACCGGTTTAGTATTAAGTGTTTCCTTGTTCAAGTCAGTAGTACTTTACCATAAGCTTCAAAGCAATTTGTGATCCAGTCACATTTGCAGTGATCTGCTATCTGCTTGAATATCAATGTCTGTCAGCATTTTTACAGTTCTGCGCTATTAAAAACTGAAGCTTACATCTGGAAAATAATCTAATCTGTATGTACCATTTACTGCGATAATTGATTCCAAACTTTCTATCACTGTTTACTGCAGCGCTAATAGTCTTCGCCTTTGGTTTGTGATGATTTGAAATTAAGATTGTCTGTATGAGTTTTTTCTTTCTTGGTGCAAGAATGCTTTAGGTGTTTTAAAACCGTTGATCATTTCTGTGGTAATATATTTTAAGAAAATGTATTGCATTTGAAAGTTTAAAATGAATAGCAATAACATAAGATAATGATTTAAGTTTCTGTTATACAGCCAAAGTCTTGAAAGCTTTGTTTGGAAGGATATCCTATTGTGGTTTGGCCTTGGTTGCCCCAAATCTGAAAATCGCAGCTGGGAACGTTTAATGTAGTGAAATAGATGTCTTACCTGATAAAACGTAAAGTTGCATCATAGAAAGTTTTCTAGCTGTTCTTACAGGCTTGTGATTTATAAAAATGTTACACTTGATAACGTTTTAGAGGTTGATGCTGCTTAGCATGTGAGATCCAGGTTAGCTTAGTCTACTTATTGAACTATGGAATTGTCAAATGCAAATCGGTATAGAGCAATGGAAAATCTCACTCATCTCTGGGTCACTTGGAAATAATTAAGGAAACAAAGATTTAGAACAAAGGATCTGATTGGAACATTCGCACCACTTGTTTTTGGAGGGGAAAATTGTTGACACACCCACTTCCCACAGTGCCATGTTATGGAAATCTAGTGGACCGTGCAAGAAACCTGTTCCATGCGAGATGCAAGTTTGCCTAAGGAATCCTCCAATTCTATGTTTCTCCTTCTCTCTTCTTTCTTTGGAGATAAAAACCTACATTTTACAAACACCGGCTGCCTTTAATTAAGTTTTCAGAAGATGGAAAATAAGAAGGCTCTGACCTTTTTTAGAAACTAAATATTTAATGCGTGCATGCCATGTTTATTTTTTAGTGTTATTAGCAACATACAACTCGTTTCATCTGTTTGCTGCGTTCTTGTTTGTTTTGAACACAGTAACTTGGTAACAGTTAAATTTGTTTCTACTGCTTTTTATATGCGATATGTATGTCTACCAAATTGGCATCGGACGATGCATACAGTGAAACATTTGCTCCAAATCAGACTAAAATGCGTGTGTCTCACGGTGAATGCGTGAGACTTGAGAGCCCTATAACATGTATAGAGTTTAGCGGGCTGTGCGTCAGTAATAACGGTCCGTGGGGAAACGCAGTGCTCCGTGTGTACTGTAGTTAAATGGTTTAAACAAAGCTTCGAGGCAACAAAAATTGCCTCGATGATTTTTTGTATTCGAATTACTCGAGTTACTCGAGGAATCGTTTCAGCCCTACTTGAGATTTCCAATTGTAGTTGTGCTAACACTGTATGCTACTGGTTTATGAAAAAGTTACGAGGGTATACCTCTGGAGTTTCATAATAGACCGACTACAGAACTTTACACTCTTTAAGATTTTAATATGGTTAGGCTGTAGGAGAATGTCTAAGAAAATGTTCTGACTGAGAAGTCTTCACGTAGGGCCAAAGGAACGGACAGAACGGGGCCGTAAGGCAGCGCACTAATTAGATTGAAAAGTATGATGTGATATTTAGAACCCAGAGCAGGAAATTGATAGATGGTCACTAGTCAGCTTGGCCGGCGACTTTACAGCAGTTTATCTTGTTTTATCATATTTCCATTTTAATTTCTCTTCAGAATAAAACATTTAGATATTAAACAGCCTTGTTCAGCATTGACTGCTTGTGCACACATGGGCAGCTCCAGATAAAAAACTGTAAAGGCTTCAAATGGTCTAAATAGCATATGCGCTAGCCTTTTTGTCATATTTAGTTATAAGGATAAAACTGTTCCTATGGACTGCTTGCATACATTAGTAGAGTTTCACATTGGTGAGATCTGGGAGTTTCCCCACCTGAGTGTGTTTCTGGCCCATATCTGCATTAAATGCTAAATTGGTCAAAGCTGGTAATGTAATGACTTGTAAGAAGCATTTCATCACAGAATAACTAGCATGACAAACATGTTTTAAATGTTTATCATTTGTGTGGTGACTGATATGTCTGGAATTTTAGTATCTTGACTGCCAAGAGTTTTTGTCATGTAATTCAGGTATTTGTTGATAGTGAATAGAGAAGTGTTAAAGTGGGATAAATAAGACCTTTTGTACATACTGTGAATTACGGTATAAACATAATAATGACACTATGACTTCTTGGATGTTTGTTGTACTAGGTTGCTAAAATGCAAAACTGCATTCTATCCTAATGTTTCAAGAAGTACACTGCACACCATCACACTTTCTGTGCAATTTCACTTGCATTGTCTTAAAGAGTGCCTGTATTTTGATCATTTTGGTCAAAGAGAGTTGATTGATTCAAGATGCTAATTTTTCAGACCACGTGTTTCGCAGAAGCAAGAGCCCATTAGAACAGAAGAGTAATTTTCAAGTGATTACTTAGCCGTGGGTCATGGAATCAAAACTGGAATAAATAGGGTGAAATGCTAGCGCAGGGGTTGATTAAAATGGCCATTGTGATTCTACCTCCGTGCTAATTATTTCCTCATTGTCTTGGTGTAGCTATATTTCATATGGAAAAATTCCCAGCATTTCAATTAACACGCTCACAAGTGCTCAAGCACCTTTGGAGTTCTGTGTGTTGAATTTATTTAAATAACCTCAGATAAGAGGTGATCTACACATCTGTGAACTATAGGATTAGCACAACATTAGCATTTATGATTTTGATTGTTCAAATTGACCGTCAGCTTGATGTTATTTCTATGGTAGGATGGGCAGGATGGAAAACGTCGTTTGTGATTTGAACAATGCAAATGAAAAAAAACTGGTGATTGTCGTCTATTTGTTACCGATACGTAGATTAGACGGGAAAAATACAGTGGAAGTGTCATAAGAAATTAGAATCACTTTTTGATTATATTTTAATTTGATTTAGATTTACTTCACAGGGTCTCTGAGGTTTACTTTTCTATTCCTTTTCATCTCAATGCTTCTCAAAGAAAAACCAACACACAATGCAAGAACGTAGCTTTCTTTGTGAAAGGCAGAAAAAACACCTAAAATGAGAGTTGAGCAGAAGGGATTACTGGCCCTCTAACAGGGTTTTGGCTTCAACATTAAGGTTAAACCCCTATTCTATTACAGTGATCTCTGGTGATTTGCCCCTCCCCTGCCCTGCATGTTTGCAGGTTCACTGCACCTCTGGTAGGTCATTCCGGCAGGCCTCTGATCACTGGTGGATGACCGGGTGCCACCAACCGACTCCATTCAGATGGCGCTCCCCGCAACAACTAAAATCGATACGGCCATCTCCCGTTAAACAGCCTCTCAGAAAAGACGAGCACCTCTGTCCTTTAGCCTGATTCCTGGGCTTAAGGTCTTGATTGGCACTTCGAAGACAGAGTCCAGTGACCCACAGCTGTCACATTAGTGCAGTTAATGCTGAGATTGAAACTGAGCAAATAAAGGAACCTTGTCTATAGATATAGTTTTTTAAATAAACTCTCCCATTGGCCTGTGGCGTATAACTGTGATCACGGACACTCAGCCCTGTTCTCGATACGGATTTGCAAAACCACATTTTCAAAAACTGCTAGTTGGTGGGTTACCCGAATGACTAATTTACTAATCATCAGAACTAGTTTACTGCACCGTTAAAACCTTTCTTAGTAGAATGGTTTCTAGAGATGTGCACTCTCTTGTGTCAGTCCTGTTTTTTCTTAGAGTTTTGGTGGAATCTTTGAGTCACAAACGTAACCGAAATCCTAGCCTTCTCACGTCTGTGTTGCCGGGTTTTTGTTTGAGGCATCGGGAGGGAGGGTGGAGCACTATTCAACGTATGAAGTCTGGCAATTCCCCCAGGCTCGGTCTGAGTCACGTCATAATTGATCTTTCTAGAAAATGTGGTAGCTGTGTAAAACGGCTAAATCTGTGCAAGATGTGCGTTTCTAACTGCAGTTCTGAAGAGCTTTGCGTTTATTGCATTCTTCCGTTCCCACGCGATGGAAACAGATGCTGATTGTGTGAATGTTGTCGCAAGTTTTGACTGGAGGAGGAAGTGAGGAAAGTGGCACTGAATGACATACCGTGACTCTCACATGCTGTTTTAGTAGGTTATGTAAGGGATAATGTATAGTCATTCCCAACAGCATCAAAAATCCTTTTTTGTTATGTGAATGAACCAGAAGTGGTACTTCTGCAGTGGATTGAGGGTTTTTTGGAGGGTTTAAATGATTTTAATAGCTAGCGTGTCAAAAGCAGCAACTGCAGATTGGAAATGGAAGTTTAATTGATGAAAAGCCAGAGCCTTCGCAATCTCTCTCCTTGTCTTTCGAGTTGCCGGCTGTCTTATAAAACGTAATTAAGCAGAACAAGGTCCGAAGGGGTTATTTTTTTTCCACTCGATCAGTAGCCAAATTACTACATTTGAAATTAGTAAATCCCAGACGCCCGGCTCGGCTCGTCATTGTTATGAAGAGACGGAATAAGAGAACGGGACAGAGAGAGCCAGGCAGATAGCGAATGACTATGAAAGAGAGCGACTCCGGAATATTAAACGCCTTCTCAGGTGTCACATCTCTACGGCAGGTTTCATTCCAACAGGCAAATTTAAATGATTGTCGGAAAGAATTAAAAGTGTGCTGTAGCACAAAAAAGCTGAGTAATAGTGACTACCTATTCATCTTCTGCTAGAAATGAGTTTAAAATAAGAAATGAGCTACGGTGTCTCTGAGAAATTAGATATTGTAGGGCGCCAGCAAACCGGAGGAGGTGCCATAATAGAGTTAAAACGGCTATGGTTTGTGACATTTGGGGCGGCTCCAAAGAACAGGGCAATTACCGTGATCAAGACACGTAGTATTTGAGTATATGAGTGGTCTCATATAAGACCATAAAAGACACTCGTAAGTTGAAATAACTGAACTAAAAATATTCCTAAAACTGTTGCGCATGAAACAATTTCAAGAATGATATGGTTGTACCTGGCACCTTAGTGCGATTCGTCACTTTAATTTTATAATTTCTCTCTGTAGGTTCATAAAATTGGAGAAAGTGTCCAAACTGAATCCAGCTTGGGCGATAGACCATAAGTGAAAAATATTTTTTACTTCCAAAATCCCGTCTCCCTTCTCAGCAAATAAGACCTTGCCACAAAGTTGGAAGGTCAGGCTGTAAACATCCTTAATATGCTGAAGGATATTTTCCGTCAGAGCTCTTTTTAATAATATTCATTCTACCTTTTTCCGCCCCGCAACCAAATTCCCTTGGTTTTGTTTCTATAAATACGGGGACATAATTTCAAACGCGAGAGTATATTGCTTTGGATTGAAAGGTGCCAGATTGCCATAGGTGTTTGTTAGGAGAAATGCCACCCCGGGCTGTTTGGGGAGATTGTGGGAACTCTCCTGGTAGGTCAGTGCACATTTACAAATTAGCATTTCAATCAGAGAGACGGGCCCATGGAGCATTAAACAGGTATTTGTGTTGCATTCATATTATACACGCCGAGCTAAACAAATTCTAATACAGAAATCATTGTGTGGGGATTATTTTTCAATCTTTTTTTTTTTTTATTAAAAATTTTCCAGGCAGTTTTTTGAAAAATATAAAAGTTAGGCTGAAGTTTAATATTAGCCATCCTCCGAGACTGCCATTCAAAATGAAATCTAATATACGTGCAAGTTACACTGTATTTTTAAAACCCCCTGACAGAATTGAACTCCATTCATGTTATAAATCTTCGGTTTATGAAAGATAAAGCCGTATCAAGCCATGTTTTCACTCAACTACATGTTAGACTGACCTTTTTAACTTTTAGGTAGCAGTTTTACACCCCAGTCTGGACCAGTGCTTAGAGTTTTTTTCACAGGCCAGTTCTTTTGTACCATATAATGATTGTTGGCTATTAGAAGACGATGATAAGAAATTGATGGGGGCTGTTTAGCTGCATGACGTGAGTTGACAAGTGAATTAATGCATGTTCCGTTTGATGGGCGTCCTAATGGGCCACAGCAAACAGCTACACTCTCACAATGAAATATTAAAAGACCCTGAGCCGCAAAAATACAGGGACCTACTTTTCCTTTTTTTCTGTCTGTTCTTTACGTGTCTCCATAGAGAGCTCTGTAAATGAGAGAACATTCTGCCCCGTCTCACCTCCTCTACAACATCCTCCTGCTTGACCGAATTTTCGCCGTCTTGTTTATGCCGCTCCACGCCGTTGACGTTCATACATATTCGTTCTTGGGAGGTCCGCCACGCTCCGCTCCACGTCTTTGGGGTACAATTTTGAATTCTTCCTGCGGAGCTATTTTCTGTGACACAGAGGCGAGGGGTGTTTATCCACAGTTTTACATAGAGAGCGACGCCACGGTGGCGCGGCGTGTCTCTCGGGCGTCCCGACTTGCCGTCCCTGCGCGGGGCGTCCGCCGAACGCTCGGTGACAAATGGCAATTATATTTGTGTGTTCTTCATGAATCCATCAAACACTGGCCTTTTAAAAATGCTCCCAGGATATTTGAGGCTGTCAGATCCAGGGGACCAAATTGGGATGCAGCTTAGACAGTCAAGAAGCACTCGCCCCCTGTTTGCCTGTGATGTGTTTGACAGTGTGTAGAGGAATACCATGTATTATTCAACTACAAATGTACACTCTCAACAGTTGTTGATATGTTGGAAGCAGAGCGGTTAGAAGACCAATTTAGACTGTTTTCTTTCTTCCCTGCCTCCCTTCCCGACCACAACATGGTATTTTAATGCGACCTGTCGGCCTGTATACGATCATGTTTGCGAGACAATGCTTGTTTTTATGGTTAGAGCACCTATTCAATTTTTATCACCTATCATAGCCTAGGTTGAAGGCATCATGTATATTTCATAGAGGGGGAACTTTTTCTTTTGAATTGTGTTGGTCTTTGGCGTTTTGTTGGGCCCATATGATCCTATCAGAGTGTGGCAGATGACTGCAGCGTTGTCTGTTGTTTGTTCTGGTGCAACTTCAAGATGCATGTGCATTAGGTTCATAGGCATTGTGTTTAGAATCTAGTGCTTAACGTTGTAGGTTCAAACCCCGCAAAGGGGGAGTCATGCACTTGTGCCCCTCCGCGAGATGCTTAACCCCCCTCCTTTGGAAAGAACATCAGCTTATAGATGTTATTTATTTATTGAGCTGCAAAACAAATTGCTCTGAACTTTGTGGAATCATGCAGATTGTCTATTTGTGATTTTACCATAATAAACCTAGCATGATAACCAATGAAGCTTCCTGTTGAAACATTTGTGTTTTCTGGCCGTTGTGTATGTGTGGACGTACAGCTGTCTGATAAAGCTAATACTAGCTATTTTAATTGTGTTGTTTTACATTCCCAACAGCGTTCTCCTAGGGTGAACTGTTGTTCTAGAGAGGTGGGCTGATTTTCTCCTCTTGTTAACAATAATTGTGTGGACCCCCCACCAAATGCTGAAGAACAAACTTGTTTCACTTCCTGTCTTAGAATTTTCACAAAGCTTCTTTACGGTTGTCATACCACGGGCTGATACCTTACGCCACACCAAAATGTTGAGCCGTTTTTTGCAAAAATATGAGCAGATATAAAAGCAAGAATCAAAATAAAAAATGAGCAGAAGCAGGAAGATGAATAATTCAAAGAAACCCAATAAAGGAGTGAGATGCATGAGGAGCGCAGGATTCCCAGCAGAACGAAACGCACGCCAGTGTTACTTATTAAATAACACTATCACTCCTGTTGCATCAGATAGAGCCGCTCGCACTTTCACACGCATGTGACATGTATGAAGAATGCAAGTGAATCCAATCTGTGTCAGCACACTTTCTTATGATTGTTGCTTCTGTACCACCCATGCTATAGATGTGCCCTACACGCATGATGTGACAACAAACCCCATGTGTCTGCTCAAAATGGTTTCCTGTGATGTCACTGCTTACATTTTTGCAAAATCTATAACAAATGCACATTTGTTAATTTGTTCAATTAATGGTGCACTTTATATCAAATATCGATTTGTTGGTCACGTTGCACCGTAAAGTGTTTTTTTTTGTATTATTAAGTGGTTAAATGCATTTATTAAATAGCATCTCTCTGTCTCTCTGTAGCTCAACCTCAGCCCCTGCCCCAGCCAACAGCATCCCTGCAGCATGCCAGCGATGGAGAGGCTGCGAGGCAGCAGAACGGTCTGCACACAGCGCTAAGCAATGGACACGGCACGCCCCGAGGGGTCACGGTTCCCCCCGCCTCAGAGCCCAGAAAACACCCGTCGCCCGTCTCGCACCGCATGCAGAGAAAGCTTCGCTCGAGCCTATCCGTTAACAGCGACAGCAGCAGAAAGAGCAAAGGCAGCTCGATGGGTTCGCACAAACCTGGCTCCACTCCAGAGGGTATGTGACATAATACACACAACTCTGCCGCGTCTCTGTACATAGACACCGTTTCCTCGGTACATTTGTGGATCTACGGTCTCCCCCTCAACCTTAACCTCAACTAATATCTGCGATTATTTTCTCTTTTTCTGTGGTGTCGTATTGTCTTGCAAATGGAAAGGTGAAACAGAAGGCCGGTCTTAAAAAAGCAGCTTGCACATTGTCAGGTGTGATGGTAAGGAGAGGGCAGTAATGAAGAAGATCGCTGGTGCATTAGTAACGGTCACCAAGGTGTGACCTTTTAACAAGACTGTGGAGAGCAGGGGGTTCTGCCATGTGTCAGCCCCACCTCAGCAGGAGCCATCGCTCTCCTTTCTCACCGCGCCCTCTCATTAAGACCGGCTCTCTAGCTTCTCCAACGCACTCCTGCATAGCAGTGGTGCTTTCCTGGCTCACGTGCTGCTGCTTTACTGCTGAATGTTTGATCGCGCTTGCCTTGTATGATAACTTCTTTTGAATCAAGCACATAAAGTCTTGCACTTCCTGTGTGTTTCTGCCTTTCTGAAAAGCAATATGTTGTTCTGTCAAATGACGTTTTGCTTAATTATTTCATAGTGTACTAGATTGGATGTTTTTTAATCCCGTGTTGATGTAATTGCAGTATTGGTCCATTTTCCCAGAATAGAAAGGCGTTAAATTTAGCACGTATCCACATTTCCTGTAAATGTATTTAGTCAACTTTAAAGGCTATAAGACTTGATCTAACCCAATCCGCTATTCATACAGGCAAGAAAGTATGTGAGCATTTTCTTGTTGAAAAATTCCAGAACAAAATTATCACTGTCATAAGGTGATGTGCAACTAGCAACCTACTGCGAGGTATGTGTTACAAACGGTACTATTTCCCCACTGATTTAACAGAAACGTGTATCCTTAAAGGCGTCATAGTTTTCACATCTTAATTGGAGGATGGGGGGGGTATGTGAGCAGTTCAATAAGTCTCATTACTGCTTGTGTGTGTTATTTGTTCTGAATCAATATGTTCTCTCTCAAGTAGTAATTTCCCCTCGGAAAACATCAAGCTGTTGTGTTTTAATGTTTACGTGGATTACCATAATCTGTTTGCCTGCAAAATTAGCCTCTAAACAGCCCGGGAAGCTAAAGAATAAAGCTTTACAAGATCTCAGCTCAGGGGACTGCGATTCGGCGCGTTCTTGGCTGCCATCACTGAGTGCGATAACAGCAACCCTAGCAGAAAATCAACTAATTGAGAGATCTTTTGTTCTTTCGCGGGCGGGTTAGGGCCCTGAGTGATGCCGTGTTTGTGATCGTGTTGTGTTGTGAGCACGCGTTCATCTAAAATCTTTACGACAAATTCAATTGAGGCTACGGGATGCACAAGAAAGCCTGCCTGGTCATTAGCGTGCTTGGTGATGTCGTGGTTTTTCCATGTTTTCAGCTTCCCCGGCGTATCCGGAAAAAGTTTACTGCACTCACTCACTTATTGACTGCAAATGAACCACACTCTGCATTGGATCTCTCTTTCTCTCTGTCTCTCTCTCTCGCTCTCTCTTGATTCGTGTTTGTTCTCTTAAGCTGCCACATTCGGCCTATGCACCAGTCAGTCTTTCTTTATCCAAACGTTCCCGCACCGCTCGCTGGCCTCTGACTCTTCCAGCTTTTTTATGTCACGCCATTGTTCTTTTTGATGTTAGCCTTTGGAGTTTTCCAGATGTCTCTAACTATTTCATTCGAGGCGCTGAGCCTGTTTTTGGCCTCTTCGAGTCTGGCCGTTTTCCATTCGAGCTGACATTAAACATGAACCCTTTCATTGGTTGATTGGGTTTGCAGCTCAGATACGGCAGCCCGTCTCTTGTGTACATTGCACAGACTCTCATTCCGTAAGATTCGCACTAATCGCTGCTGATAAATTATACATCCAAGGGAATGCGTTATGTACTGTAGCTCTATTTCTCAAAATAAATTATTAAAAAAGAAAAATAGAGGACAAGAAAAACATAATATAAGATTTGGTGTGGATAAGTTTCATTTTATGTAATTGTTTTATATGTTGTACAAACCAAATTAGAGAACTGATGCTGTCATATATTGTATACAGTTGGTGTAAGATTAAGATGAAAATTAGCCATTATCTCCAATGCAGGATCGAGCGTTCTTTGTGACACACACGAAATGTAAAAGTTCACCCGGTTGACCTTACAGAAAGCTGGTGTTTTAAGCCTTTGGTGGGCATGCATGCAAACTTGTTTCATGTTCAGAAACTGTCCAGGCTGCACAGCACCACTGCTGGTCAGCTTCACCGCCTACAAAAAAAATCACTTTGATCAAACAAACATGAACATCCAGTGGTCTTCAGGCCCTGTCCTTGCTCTCAACCCCCCCCAATCTAACTCTGCGCTCTCTGACAGCTCACCACGGACTGATGAAAGCCATGCAAATTCACGTTTTAGAATAATAACGATACACACCGCATTGCTGTGATTCACCAATGCCAACGTTCCAGTGATTTCGCAGCGGTTTGGGTCCTACAGTTGATTAGAGGTCCGAGCGGCAGGTCAGGACTGGTAGGGGTTCACGGTAATTCTCTATGCTGGTGTGTATGCGGGAGCTCCGTGTATGTGATGCTTAGTGAAGCTGTAATCTTAATTTGGCTGGAAGAGATTTCTCATAGGCACTTTGTTTTTTTACGCGTTTTCTTGAATTCACCTTAACTTCGTGCGTCTTGCAAAATAGTATTTCTATAGAGCAGTGTATTTGTAATTATTCTGAATTGTATTGGTCATTTTGAAAACAACTTACTAAGCAGTTTTATTAAAGGGTTCAGAACGATCTACCAAATGTATGTTTAAACTATATAGGCATTAACACAGACTGTGTTCTTTGGTTATGACATTTATTTCTTTTGTACGAAATACCTCCGCAGATATCTCGTGCTCTAACAAAACTGTGTATCCGTGTCATCTGAAAACAACAGTAATTTAGCATTGTGCGTGGCGGCCCTGCGAAAGGGAGGTTAAATGTTAATCAGAGATGAGAGAAGCGACGACATTAACACGGCAATTTCCTGGCGCAAATTTTAGACGTTGTTAATCAGCTCTACGTGACCAACCCTGTGCTTTCGCATGATAATAACCCCATTATTCACAAAGCTACTAATCAACTCAAAAGTGGAATTCGTACCTTATGAATTTCTCTGATTTCTTTTTCCTCTTGCTAAGCCGCCGTCTTCGCCTTCTACACACACGCACAGTTATACACACGTAGACACAACTGTACGATAGCAGTGTAGACTTGAAATCTTGTCGGCCAATATGGTGTAATGATAAGACAAACAGACATGAGATTTGCTAGAATTTCACATTTGCATGCGTGTGCTTTGTCATTTTTGTGACAGAAAATCATTTTGTTATTCTAGCTTCTTATTTTATTCAAGACTGGCATGTTTAAAGGATTTTTGGCTGGGTTTTGTTTGGGCATTTGATGTCAAAGGTGAAGTGTGTAGCTTATCTGCCACCCGATAAACCAAACATATGAACTGTTTTTACAGTTTTGACATCACCACAAAGATTTTCAACCTACTTGTTGCTTACTTATGGTTACTTTAGGCAACGATAGATCACGCACTTTACCTTTAAGGTTTTTAATAGATTTGATGTATTAAATGTTTGTTCTGTTTTGTTCCACCCGCTGCAATACTCTTGAGAACAGACTGCTGTGTCCACTGCATCCTGGCCTGCCTGTTTTGCGAGTTTCTCACTCTGTGCAATATGGTGGTGACTCAGGCCTCGTGCGGCACCTGCACATCAGAAGCCTGCTGTTGCTGCTGCTGCGCAGACGACCTTGGAGATGACTGCAACTGCCCATGTGACATGGACTGTGGCATCATGGACGCGTGCTGCGAGTCTTCCGACTGCCTAGAGATTTGCATGGAATGCTGCGGAATCTGTTTCCCTACATAAGAGCCCTGATCGAAGGGAACTGACAGCCAGGACAGATGCATGTCTGTAAGTGTTAGAGAAAATAAGAGCTACAGCGTGTGTTGTAAACACACTTGTGAACAATCTGTTCCTGAGCTCAAAATGACCTTGTAAAGGTCAAAAACTATACGAAAGGACCAAAATATTTTGCATATTTTACATATCCTTGTATCAAACTACATTTAATGTTTAATGGACAGGTTAGACCAACATTTAATTTTCAACATTTAGGCCATGTTCACACTTGACTTCTTTTTTGAAGCTGCTAGTGTCTGTTTTACATTATAATCCTATGGAGTAAACTCTTTTTCTGCAGTTTAGAGTGTCTTTTGAGATAAACGCTCTACGTCAAGTTCCTTTTTCACAGCTAACCAATGACAGAGACCTGTCGTTTCCATAACAACATGCGAGGAACGTGATTGGTTGAGAAGGCTCAAGCTCGAAAAAAATGAAATGGCGGCCGAAACACCCGTTGGAGCATAGTTTTGTATAAATGTAAGTTTAATTTTCACTTTCAATAACTTTTGATTGCATTTCTAGCGAGAAATTAGTATTGTAGTTTTTAAATATGTGATTGTTATAGAAAAGACGCTCTCTGTTTATAATTCAAATAGACTTCCGTTACGCTACCTATGAAGCCTGTCTCTCTAAGCTGCTTTCGTGCACAAATGCTATCTTTGAACATTGCCGGCTGCTATTTGTAACCACAACGCTGCGAGCGTGTTTGTTTTTTTTTACTAAAAAAGAAAAAGCGCCATTGTCAACTGTTTCTTGTCAAAGAAGAAGTCAAGTGTGAACGGCCTTACTCACCCTTTGTTGCTCTAGTCCAGGGGTGTCCAATGTCGGTCCTGGAGGGCCACTGTCCTACAGAGTTTAGCTCCAACTTGGCTCAACACACCTGTTTGGAAGTTTCTAGTCTGCTTTGTGAGACCTTGATTAGCTGTTCAGGTGTGTTTGATTAGGGTTGAAGCTAAACTTTGCAGGACACTGGCCCTCCAGGACTGACTTTGGACACCCCTGCTCTAGTCAGTACTTTCTTTTTTTTCATGAAAAGAGCATTGCGTTAACAACGCAAGGTTGTGGGTTCGATCCCAGGGGTTTGCACATACCTATGTATAAATGTATAGGATAATGCAATGTAAGTCGCTAAGCGTCTGTCAAATGCATAAATGTATATGTAAGTGAATTGTGGTTTTTAATGCCAAACTCCAAAAAATCACCATAAAAGTAGTACATGTGATGTGTTTTTTAAAGAAAAGAAATATCAAAATGTGTTTGTTACTGGTTGACAAAGTTTCCTTTTTCTTGACTTTGCAACACGAGAGTGAGCACAATAATGACAATTATGAATTTTTAGGTGAACTTTTCATTTAAATCATATATTCAGCGCTTAATACTTAATGCTTTATTGTAGCAGACGTGTCTTTTTGTGAAACTGTCCTATTTACCATTTTTATTGACTTTTCATCTCTTTGCTGACGTTTTTAATTTAGTTTTTGTGTTGAAAATATTTCGCACTTTATCATCTTAAAAACTCTCTGATGTTGAAATTAAAAGCGTGCAGACGTCACGACTCGAGTCCGCTTCGCACATCACTGTAATTTGAGTGGAAATAACGCGTTCACACTGTCAGAGGTCAAGTCTTTGTGGGTGTTAAATGGGATTTTCTGTTTTTGAAAAAAATGAGGCCTGTTTAAATGACAGCCAGTTTTAAGTTTTATTTAAGCTGCGTCAACTGTAGCTCACCTCATTAAAAGTCTCTAAAATTTGTTGAAAACATTGTCAAAAGACATTAGCAGTTAGCTTGGTGGAAAGTCTTTGCCGTTTAATGTTACTCTAATTAACTGGACGTACAAATCTTTTAGAATACAAATGCGCTCTCAGTGAGATGTCTCTATTTGCATCTTCACAATAGTGAGACGTGTGCGTGTCTTCATGTGGCTAGTTCCCAGACTTCCCATAGAAGTTGTGTTACCACCTAAACGTGACTTTTTATTTTGCTGTTTTATAACTTAAAATACACTAGCAAACCACCTTCTTATGTCACTTCCTAAACACTTACACATGTAGTCTAGATTACCTTGCCCGAGGCCTTTTTGTGAATTGTACAAAGTTGGCATTTAACCGCATTATGTAAGCTAATGTTAGCATCATAATGTTAACACAGTCAGTTTTTGTTCGTAGCGTGTAGCGCTTTCGGTACGTCACGTGTGATTCGTCTGACTCATCTCGTCAAAAGAGCTTGTGACAAACTTGCCAGACTGCATCTCAGAACACTGTGATTCAACAGTGACCCGTAACATTACACTTAAACAGGTTACTACAAACTACTTGACCTTGTAGACGTTTTACCTCTTCATAATCCAACCGGTTCTTGTCAGTCTTCTGATAAGACCCTCTTTTTGACCTGAAGACTGGTCATTTTACACTGAAAATCCAAATATGCAAAAGTATTTTTTACTTCATGTTTAATCAGTTTATTGTTACTGTAAAGGCTTTTATATGAACAAAATTAGATTTTTTTTTAAATTTAATAGTCAGCAAAAGTAAAGACAAAACTCAAGACATTCTCATTTAGCCTTTAATGTCTTGATTTATGGAAAAGAGCTTGAAAACATGAACAAACAAAATGCATTGATGTGAAATCACGTCTCTCCTCCTCAGAGATAAAGAATCCTACAGTTTAATTAAAACAAAAAATTACGTGCGTAATAAACTCTCAAATCAGGATTAGACGAAATGTGTTTAGCAGGAACTAATTGCAATTACAGACAACCAGACAAAACGCTAATAGTCTAAAGTAGTTCAAAATAGCCTGTTTAAAAGAAAAAAGGGGAGGGAGAGAAAGAAAACTAAACACATTTTCTGAATATAAAAATTCAGGTGGCGTAATTATGAAAGATTTTCAACAGAATGTGAATAGAGCTTAGCATATTTATCTGTCTTGTAAATGCATATTGTATTCATTCCAACATTTTGTGTTTCTTCTCTGTACGAACTACACATTTTAATGTCTTAAGTATGTACGTTGTATGTTAATGGACCATCAACATTACAATTCTTTTTTTGTTTAAATAAAATGTTCAACTGAAGACAAAGACATCTGCACCTGCTTGTGATGCCAAATTGTGTGATTATTCAATGAAAATCAGCTACACGATTTTCTCAGGAAGCCGCCCGTGGACTGCATGTTTATCAGGTGCATGTCATGCATCAGTGCAGCTGGGCTGTTTCCCGTCGCATTCAGGCATGCCGTAATTGACTTACCTGTATGAGGTTCAGGATGGATAATAATGTGTATCGTTAGCATCGCAGCCGCCGTAGCAAATTGTGCTGTCTCTCAAGAGTGATTTTAAAGGTGTGCGATAGTTTCAGGACTGTAGGACAAGCTGAATTAAAGATTAGAAGAGTTGCTGGTAAATTGGCTGAGGTGTATCTACAACCATTAACAAGTGGGGTTAAAAATCGACACTAGTTGACTAATGAAACGGTGGTACTCACTAGGACTTTATATTGGACCTCCTTTCTAGATAACAAAATGGGCTATTTAACATCGTACTCCTATGTAGAGAGCGCGCAGTTACATCTGGTATGGCATAAGTCATGAGGAACTAAAGCTTTTCCAACTGGGTGGTGGCTTTCTTTGACCTCTGACCAACCTTTCCCCCCCGTTAACCTCTCAAGTAACCTCAACACCGACCCACCTGTGCGGCCTTCTGTTCACGCCCCCACCGCCCCCCTCTTTTACTTTCTGCTGTCATCTTCTGCCCAGTTACTGGCTGCCAGGAAATTACCATCTTATTTCACTAATGGCATTGCTGAAAATATTGGAAGCCATCTCTAATCACATGGGAGAGTTTTTTTTCTATATATATACTCCTTTTTTCTTCTTGTTCAGAAGTCCAGGTAAGTGTGCAGTGACCTTTACACAAAGTCACCCACCTCTTCTCCTTTTAATCAAACCCCCTCTGTTCCTCTCTGTGCCACGGCTTGTAATGTCACAATTACGGCGGCTCCATTGTTTCTGTTTTGCAGGCTGGAGGGATGTAGTGCTTCCTGGTCCTCGGGTCATTTCTCTTACAATATTAAATAAGTCATTAGAGGACTGCCGCCACCACCACCACCACCCCCACCCTTGAAGGTGCTCTCTTTGCGGAAAATTGCCACCAGACTGATACCCAATCTTTTTAGGCACTCTGAAATTGCATATTCAGAAGTTGCAGTTGCTCAGTGCTTGCATCATAAAAGGCCATGTAAATAATAGCGTTTGATTCGTGTGCAGTTGATGGCGCTTAGTAGTGTTTAACTGATTTAATGATTTTCAATACTCATAGATGATTATTGCCGCAGGTGTGACGTGTTTAATGGAACCTGGCCCTCAGCTAGCCCAGCGTTTTGGATGTTAATTATGACTGAGAAATGGCAGCGAACATGTGCACACTTTCAAGTTAACTTTTAAAGTCGCATGGGAATTGGGAAAATTTTACAGACATAAGTACTTCATACCTCGCGTGACGGTGTACTTTGCTTTTATTATAATTTGTTAGTATGTCTGCTAATTATGTCTGCGTCATTATTTAGATGCTTTTTAAATTTAAATCATTTTGATTTGATTTAAAAAAGAAAATGTTAAATTTGTGATTAACTGTAATGACCTTCTGAATTTATGTTAAAATAATATTTTTAGATGGTTTGTTCAGATTATGCTAGTATTACATTTCAGTTACTGATAAAGCTGCTTTGGTTTTAGTTTTGCATATGTGTAAAGATAGAGCCATAGTAATGCAGAGTTAGGCCTTTAAAATGTAAATATAACATAGGCCTATATGATGTTTTTAAGGTTCATCCTTTTTCTTCAAATCGAGCACGTCTGTTTTTATAGTTTCAGAACCATATGCATAATGTACCATCCTGCCCCATTAAACATCAGAGTCGATGAGTGGTTTGAGTGGACAGTCTTTCAGATATTACTGTCAGAAAGGTAGATCTGTCAGTCCGGTAAGCAAAGGCAGGATGTGAAGGACACGGAGGGGGAAAAATTGAGTTCAAGAAATGTCACTCTCAATTAATCTCCTCGGGTCCTGTCCCCATTAAAACCCTCACACATGGGGGATGCTTTACAATGCAAATGGCCTCATTACCAAGGCAACTTAATTGACTGTGACAAGGCCTGAGAACCTATGCATTCAATATATATATATATATATATTATTTCGTTATTTGCCACAGTCAAACATCCAGGGTTCGGTACAGTTGGGGAGTACTGTACCATTCTTGAAAATGACAAAAGTTTTTAAATGGCAACATGTTATTTTATGCCGCGGAAGGCAGATTCTTGTATGTGTGATTTTTAGAGGGGTGGGAAAATAGCAACTATTTCTAACCTACGACAATCACCTTGTGGCAAACAGCTGTCATATTTGTACGTTTATCTTGCTTTTTGCACAAAATTTTGTTCTGAAAAGTGTAAGACCAACGAGGCGAATGAAATGTAAATGATTTTCAGGTTTGTATTTTGTATTTCAGCTCTTGTCTCATTGTACTCACACCTTAAATATTTAAAGACCCCCTCCATAAAACCTGTGCTGCTTTACAAGGGCACCGCATGCTGTTTAATCTCTCTACCTGCAGGCGTAGCAACAGCAATGTAATGGCAGCAAGCGGTAGTTAGCGAGATCAGGAAAACAAGCCCACAGCCAGGCACAAAATGGTTCAAAGTTTCTACCTTTTGCCTTTTTCAAGTCAATCGCTGACAACAGCGGCTTTGGATTTGGAAAGAGAAACATGCTTTTGAATGCGTCTTAACTGTTTCACATGTGTTTTTTCAACTCGAGAGAGAAACTTTTTCAACTGCGTACCAAGATTATAAGCTTGTCTTAACATGACTAGAGCTTGTTTGGTCTGTCAGTACAACATTAAAGTTCTGCACATTCAACTTTCCCCCCTCCACCCCATAAATGCATTGAACCATGGGAGAGGCAAATTGATTAGGACACGCGGTACCTGTTTATTTGCTTGTTTGTGGTGCTTGAGTTATAAATTGGATGTCACCTTCGCTACTTGTCATTCTTTGATATGGATGTGTTGTGGGTACCAAAGCAGTTTGATGTTTGCTCTCAACATCTCTTAAATGAAAGTCCTTGTTGTCCCGTTGTCATTCCTCTGGATTGGCAGTTTTGTTTGTCACAATGCTTTGAGCGTGGGTTCCGCGATCCACTCTCTGTCATAACATTCAGTGTTTGATGGTAATTGTATGAAGTCAAAAAATCAGTGTGCCCATGATATCAGTTTGTTTCTAGCCTTTAAATGTAATTCTGAGGTTGGAGCACAACTTGCTATTTATGGTTTTGTCAATCAGCAGAGGAAAGCAGAGTTTATGAAAGATAAACAGTTGAATCAATCTGTTTTTCTTTAAGTGTGAGATCAGACGTCGTAACAGAGCCTTTCTTTAATGGTTCAGAGTAAAGGCAGATGTATCGGATCGGATGCTTGCGGAGAGGTTTCCTTTCTGTGATACCAAAACACTGAAAGTTTGAAATCGTAGGCTAGATTTTACAAAAACTCTTTCCAGCTCATTTTTCAAACCAAAATCCAAACATAAGACAAACGTAAGTTATATTTTTTCTAATGAAAACAGAACCAACATTTTTTGCATTGTCTTTCTTTAATACAGTTATTAAAATACATAAATACAATTTACACACGCTTGTAATGCCAAAACAGATCATTCTCATTACTGTAATAATGACATATACTTTGTATTATAATGAAAATGTCACCGCGCAATACTTCCGATCCTAAATTGGGCTTCATTTTCTTGATGCAAATTAATCGTATTTATTTAGTTTTGGGGCTAAAATGTGATTTGTGATTCACCCTAAGGTTAGACTTCCGATCACGCTAGGATCGTAAGCAACATTATTAACAGCTAGGGATTCTTTCTAAAAGACTCTTTTAGTTGTACTACTCTCAAAGTAAACCGGAAACAGCTTGACACGTTTACTTACTGTAAATTTTAACACACCGTCAACAATCCACACCATCAGCTTTACATACTAATCTCCTGTCAAAACGATGAAATAAGATGAAATCTATTTGCTGCTATAATTATGACATTACTCCTGTAACGTTATATTGATTTGTTTAGCGTTCTGTCAAGCTCCTCAGACAATAGCTACATCTGTTTGTCTTTCTCTTGTTTACTCACCATACAGAGGCAACCTGTCGGTACGGTAAAACTGAAAGGTACGATTTGTAGAATTGTGACAACAGAGGGGTTCTTATGCCTCAATCTGACTGCAGCGCTAGGGAATACACGAAGACATCACAGGTGTGGAGCTCGCACCTGCAGCTCTGTCTCGCAGGGACAACAGTTTCTGACCCCGTGTGATCGCCCGCCATAAGAGCTTTATGTCCTGTGGTCTGTTTGTCTATCTGTCTTTGAAATGATCTCCCCCACAGCGTTCTAGACCTGTACGTTAATCTAAAACAAAATATACATGCATTCCTCAGTGCTCTCTGTGCTATTACACAACATTGTGTGTTATATGTTATATTATACATGCAATATATTTTTGCATTTCAGGTGGAATGCATATGCACTAAGTTGCAACATTTAAAAGGTTTAATGTTGGATTGCAGTGTGTTCCGAGCTAACGGCGCACGAAGACTCCAATACGTTGTCCTGAAAGAATACGTGCCCGGCGTAAGATTGGAACGATTGCGGCTCCTCATTCTCATCTCGCGCCCTGCTCCCCGAATCAAAAGTGACTAACAAAGAGATACACTCGGCCGCCTGAGGAATATTCATGATCTTGCTTCCAGGTTAAAAATGTATATGCAAATTTACTACATTAGAGCACGCGCAGGTTGTTAATAAATTAGCACGTGGCAGAAATAATTCCGCTTAGCGGCATGAATCTCTGTGCAAGCTGTCAGCTGTCGCATTGTTCTGGATGGAATGTGACGCTGAGACGGCAACACAGCCAGTGAACTGTGATGTTTTAGTGTAGCACCTCCTAAATCTCAGGGCTCCGGCAAAATCTTGTCTTTGGTGCGCGAGCGAGTGTGCGTGCGTTGGCGGGATCGTGGCGGCGCGCGTGCATTTGTGAGCGTTTTAAAGCTGTGGATTTATGGAGTAGGACAGACAAAGCCAGTATAATATTACCTCTCTTTGGAATGAAATGATGCATAATTTATTTCACCTCAAAAGGAAATATCAGCCTTTTGCCTCATCTCTTAAATTACGGATATGAATTTGGAAGGGCTGTATCTGGACCATCATTACATGGGAGCATCTCTCCTATGTCTTCAGAGAATTTACTAGTGCCATTTCCTGAATCCTCGATATACCTGATCGCTGTTATTTTCTCTACTCTGCTGAGGAAAGACCATTTTAGTGCTCTAGGGTTGGTGTTTTGTAGGTTATGAGATTACAGTAATGTCCAAGTATAACTTTTAACTTTGTCTTAGGTGTTTCTATTACGTTTTCTTTGGAGAAATACATAAATAGATACAAATGAGGCTATTGCTGAGAGTATACCTAACTGAAAGTTTAGTGCTCGCGAAAAGATCACGAGAAGCCGCCAGCCTCCAGTAAGAGATGTTATTTGTGTCTTATAGTCTTTCTGCAGGTCACCCGTGTTTTAAAATGCAACTTGCGTGTGCACGAGCGCGAGTCTGTGTCAGATTTTCAGGGCGCAGAGCTTGTAATTTAGTGAGTGTTTTCATCCTGTTTTGCCAGCCTTGTCCCATATTAGCATGCAGAAAAGTGCTAGTGACTCTCAGTGAGTTTTAACAAGTGCCATTTGCTCCATCTCCTCTTTAAACATTCAGTACACATCATAGCAGATCCTTAAAGAGGGGCCCATATCTTTTAATTAAGTCCCAGACTAATGTGCCACTTAATTGACTAATCACGAGATTTTGTTTTCTCTAATTTACTGGAAAAACCAGTAGCACATAAGCTTTTTAATATCAACACGGGGAGAATTGGACGGTCACATCTGCTGCCGAAATTGAATGTGTCACTTGGGAGAGGGGGATGTTGGGGGGGCTCCTTTTATCCTTTATTTAGTCTCTGACTTAAAACTCTCAACTGCGTTATGAATAGTTATTTGTGTTTACTTTGCCCTTGAAATAAACACACAAACAACATTCACAACACATTTCTTTAGGGAGATGGTGTATTCTTCGCAGAAAATTAGGGATTGGGAATTATGTTGGGAAAAGTGGTATTGTTTTGTAATAAGTTGACATCAGCTTGAAAGAAAAGAGGTTAATACATTTTAGTGAAAGACAAAGGCAAATTATTTCGGAGACGGACCTTTTTTCTCTTTGGAATAACATGCGCTGGTGTGAATAATTGACAGTAAGACCAGGAGCTTGTATTAATAAAGTTACTGTGGTCCGTATATTGGTTTCATGAGTGTAATTTTATCATTTTTAAAGCCAGGCAAAAAAATCAAGCCAAAACCAACAGCCAAAGCCTTTAAGACTGTTGGTCAGTACATAAATATGGTCCGTAAAGTCTGTTAGCTGGAACTTTTCATTCGCTGTCGCCGGAAAAACAAAGAGCTAATTCAAAAGTAACTTTTTCCAACACATGCACCAGAATCTCAGCGATTTAGTGACGTTTGTGCAGTTTATCGATGCCTTTAGGACTTCAACAGCCGCTCGCATGGAAAGCGCTGCCTTGTATGGAGTGCAAATGTTTGCCCAAAACAGATGTTTTGTAGGACTTCTGTTGAGTCACAATCATGTTGTGTGTGCGTTTATGGATAGCTTTGATTTCACGGTGACATGGCCAACAGAAAAGTTGAAACTTAGATCGTAAAATGGGTCTGTTAAGAGGCAGCCTGTCAGGCTTGGACATGCACAGAGTGCGAGTGAATGGAAAAGTTTTGTCAGGCAGGCCTGTGAGGGCAGCAGATCTGAGAAGATGGTAAACAATGACTCATCGCTGTGTGCCAGAGCGAAGAGGAAGGAAGGCAGATCTCCTGTCCGTGTCGTTCACAGGAAGAACACTGCATACTGGCCACAGACACAATCACGTCTCTGTTTCAGACTTGCTCTCTGCCTCACAGGGATAGAGTTTCGAGCGTTTAAAGCAGCCCGCCCATTGGCTGCACTGTGCTGTTTCGTGTAATGTGCAGAAGGCTTTTTACTCCAATCTCAAACAAAATTGTGTGCAAAAAATTGTGACTGACACTTGCTGTACCCCAAATTACATTCTCTCCATCCCACAAAGTTTAGCAAAAAATAGATGTTTGCCTGGATGGCCTGCATGCTTTTTGGTCTGAGCCTTTTGCACTATGAAAAAGGAAGTGTTTGTTATGGTTCTATTTTGAGTTTTAGGTTGACGAAACATTAGAGGAAACCGTTTTCTCAAGACAAGCTTTTTAATCTTTCAGTATACATAAAGAAAATTAATAGGATGTTTTTTTTCTAGATTTGAAGATAATAATGTTACATGTAAATGCAGCCGACCCATTATTTGTCCTTAGAAAAGTACAAAATAGCAAGTGTGTGAGTTGAATTACAAATCGTTTCATTGTCTACAGTAAACATAACAGGGTATCAATTTATGTAGTAAACACACAGTCATTAAAACAGCTACGCAAATACATCATACGGTTATTTGCATAAACTCGACACAAGGAACATACATACGAGTGTGTACCAAACACACACGCGCACGCAAAAAATGCCGGATAAATAATTAAATCTCTTGTGACAGCGCACAAAGCTTCAGTGATACATTAATTGGGCGAAATTAGCATGAATTAAAGCAAATAAGTGTAACGTGTAATTTATTACTTTCTAAGCATACTTTCACCGTGGAAGTCTCAGATTTCCCTCAAGATTGCTTTAACAGCTATAATGCATTTCTTAATTTACTCTGTGGAAAATCAATTTTTTCAGAGTTCATTAAGCACCAATATGTTACAATGCAGCTCCCCAGAGCACGCGGCTACAGAAAAACATTATGCAAATTGCTGCCAGCGCATTCTCAATATGTAAATAGACGCTAACACCAGTGCCAAGTCTCCGTGGAAAGCTTTGTTAGTGAAACCTTTTGTTTCAAGCTTTCTGTGATATTTAAAATTAAAATAACTCGCGCCTCGTCGGTTCCAGCAATACGTCAGATGCTGTTTGCTGTGTTTTTGCTTTGTTTATGCATCTGTTCTGCCGTTTTTGCCAGCGGTTTGGAGTTCCCTCGCTTATGTGGAGTGTAATTGAGATGTTCCGGCCCGTGCCAAGTGGCTCTCTGTGCCAAAGGCGGGCTGTTGTCCAAAGACTGATCTGGGCAGAAGTCCCCCCTCTGTTAAAAAGTGAAAGTCCATGTTTTACAGCAGTAACAGGGACCGCAGAGTGAGCTTTTGTTTTATCACCAGTTTATGTTTGATATGCTTTTTTTCCATTTCATGACTTTAAAGTTTATCTTCCCATATAGCAGGTTTCATGGCATAACATATGGCATGGACACTTCATGTCTTTGTATGTTTTTGTTTTTGGTCTGTGAGGTGGACTCCACAGGAAGCCTTTACAACAGTAAAACTGTTTGAACTTAAGATTGAACTACCTATTGAATAACTGTCCGTAAATTTGCATCATATAATTTTACTGTAAAATCCATCTACTGTAATGTCAAAATATTGTTTTACAGAGTTTTCCAGGACACAAGCTATAAATAGTCTTTCATTGCTGTATAATCAGAACCACGCCCTTTAATGGCCAGTTGTACAAACTTTATAGAGCGACTCAGTGATTCATTCTGTGCATCTGCTCATTGGAATCGTTCCAGTGCTTCCTATATTTTTGTTTCTGTGATTTGTTATGTTTTGGATTCACATACAATAACTGCCAAGAAAACCATCAAGCCTGTGAAAACTGATCTGTCTAGCTTTCTTACAAATAATAGTGCTATTGTAAATAAATGGAATATATTATCTAGGGATGCACCGATGTGTAAATGTTGGCCGATAACGATAACTGATCATTCTTGAACATTGGAAGCCGATAACCGATATATTGGCCGATATACAGTATCTTAATATTAATATAACATTTTCTGAGACTGAAAATTCTTTTTGTCAAATGAAAATCATGTACCAAGCCTTCTTAACACTGGTTAAAGATTCTTTAACTTTTAAACTTTTCTGGTAGAATGTTTATTTAATAAACATATTAAAGATGTTCTTCCAGAGCAACCTAGAAAGGTGTTCTCAATAGCCACAAGTCTAACAGGTCTCAAGACAGAAAGCATTCAGACAGCAGTCTGATTCAAACAATATGCTTTTGTTCCTATAATATACATGTTCATAAATATCTACATATTACAGTACATCAACAATGTTTTGCTAATAACAGTAAGTGAATGATCATGACAGAAAGACATGCTGTACTGGATTTTAACTGTGAGCAGCTTGCAGCTGAAGTGGTTCAACTTGAGGAAATGATTAATAATTTATCGGCTATAATATATCGGCCTAAATTTCATTATTGGCCGATACCGATAACATTAAAAATGACCGTTTATCGGCCTACACCGATATGACCGATAATTTATCGTGCATCCCTAGTATTATCTGCATGTTATTGTGTATTACAACAAAAAGTAGCATAGTTGTCAGAAATCACCATGGATACCTGGGTGATATTTTCTGATTTGGCTTGGGGTACCAAAGGCATCATTGTCTTACAATGTGTTTCTCTTACTAAAGCAGGTTTCAGACCTTGTTTTTTAGATGAAAGAGAAGAGATAACCGAGTCAGGACAGAAATCTTGCACTGGTCCTATCTGACATTATTCCAGCTCGACTCTTCTGCATCACTTCCTTCGATGGATCAGAAGGACTGTGAATGAGCACCAATACGGAGGTGAGAAAATGTTCAAATTTAGTATATCTCCTTTACTTTTGATCCACATTTTCGACTAACAGTTAAATCATCAGAGCAATAAAATAACACAAATGCAAGTACACCATTCGTACATTTTGCTGTGACCAAAAGATATAAAAAGTCAAACATATCTTATGTTTTAATCACTTCAAAGTATCCACATCTTGATAATAATTCTGCAGACTGCTATGCTTTTAAATCAGTTTAAAAGGTGTTTCAGTAAATGCTTTCAATATAGCACTTTTAATCTGCTTTTCCCTTATTTGTCTTATTATTATAACAAAGTTTTGATTTATATTTATTTCTATTGTTTCAAATATGTGGAGTGAATAAATAAAAGTAAGTAAGTGACCTAAAACATTTGAACGGTGTAGTATAAATGTGTGTTATTTAAGGAATTGAATAAATTTATTTGTGACTCCATAAATGTATTAAATGCATTTTAGTTTTACTGATTCCCAAACATATTATGTGCCATATTTATTTTCAATGTTTTCATTTTTTTGTGTTTATGCACTGTACATTTACAGAAATACATTTTAAGGGTTTTATGTAACGCATTATATTGACCGGATTTACGTCTATTCCATAAAGTGCAATTATCATTTGTATCAAATTAAACGTGGCAATTAAAATGAAAGGTTAAGTAAAGCGTTACATTCACCGCGGTGTTCTAGTCTCCCGTCTTACTGTGCTCTGAGCTCTATGTAGTCCATGCTACATTATAATACATGTCAAATGAGACCCACCAGACTGGGGGCGGTGATGGTGGGGGTGAGAATGAGCAAAAAGGGTTAGACATGCAGGAGAAGACTGCCATCGGCTTGGCATGCGCCATTAAATGGCAGCGCTATGCATGCCGGACCCCAGCTGCAGTCAAGCAGCACAATTGGCTTTCCCCTGACAGGTAGTCATGTGTCCAGAATTGGGCTTTGGGAGTATGAGATGAGTTTAAGCCCTTGGGCTAAAGACACTCTACCCAATGGGAGATCACAGGTCTGTCCAAAATCTGCAGTCTGGGACTGGCAGATTGTACAGGAAGTGTCGCTCCTGGCAGCTGTCCACACCAATATGAAACGCAAACACGCTGGGAAGATGCACGGATGTGAAAACTAAACGAAGGCAAAAGAGTTGACCTAACAGGAAACAATCAGACAGTCCAATAAAAAAAGAACAAATCGTGATGTGTCTCCATTGCAGAGGTACAGGTACACTTGTACAAGTTTTGAAAGGTTAGCAAAAATTATTCAATATTTTATATATGTTATAAAATGTGTCTGACGATTTTGATTTTAGCAGTTCACGCACTCGAATTATTGTTTCTGTTGTTCCGCATCCCATCGGTTTAAAATCTTTCTGCAGGATTTTGAGTTTGTTTACCAATATTTAATTTGATCTCTTGCAGTAATGTGAAATGTTTGTGTGCTTTTCCACAGGGACGCTCATAGATGTTGCCTGTCATGCTTGTTTAGCTAACGTACCCTCATATGAGAGCTTTTTATTCCACTAGGTAGCCCTCCGTTGTGCTCCTGACGCAACAGCTCGTCTCTTTGATGGATCCACCTGAGAGATTTCTCTAAATGGGTCTTTCTCCCGACAGTCTATCTGCTCTCGGCTTGTTTACTGACAAACGTCCCTATCGCAACAGGAATTTGTGAATGTGAGTTTTTGTATTTAATTCTCCTACAGCCTTTTTTTAATTGGCCCATGTTATGTGTATAAAGTTTTAAATTTGGGAACAGAACCACGTTTATTTCTCTCATGCACACACTCTTGAGTAGTATGGAAATGCAGGCCCTTCCTCTGTGTCCCTGGCCCCCGGTTCTTGCTGTCTGGTTTTGCCTAATTGCACTAGCTGTAGCTGGCATGCTAATTGCACAGGGCCCCCTGTTGTCACAGCATTTACATGGCCTGCTTGATTCCAAATTCAATCGGCTTGAAGGGTTTGCATTTCATGCTTGCTTTAAATTCTAACGCCCCACGGGATTTAATATAGCACAGAATGAGGGGATGCGAAAAGTGATTAGTTAGTTTGTTTGCAGTTTGCAGATTTCCATGTAGGTGCAACGCACGCTCTGATCGCAGAATCAGTGCTGCTGTTTGTCAGAGTTCACAGCGGTTGGCTTCAAGTCATGCTGTTTTCTTTTAAAGCGCACTGAAATGTCAAATAGCGAAGGAGAAGATGTGCAGGACGAACCTCAATGGCAACTATTGGAAATCTAGGCAAGTGTACTCGGGTTGTGGCCTAGCCTAGTGTCTCCGTATTTCTTTAGCTTCTACGCTATACCATCAGAAGTTATCAAATATGGGCGGCTATATCGGCTTCTGTAAGGTTGACAAGATTCGATTTTTGTACAGATGCAGAGGCCTGATTGAGTGTGTAGCTGTCCTCAGCCGTAGCCGACCAAACAGTTTTATTTTTCAGTCACAGCTGTAATATTTTTTTTGTTTTCTTTTAACACAGATGCGTGCGCAAACCGTTGAGGTGACCTACTTGTCAAACACAGGACGTCTGCTGAGAGTTTGATTGTTTTTCATGGCAAAATGTTTGTCTCTTAGGAAAAAAATGCCATCGTATCCGGAGGTCTGGTAGCTCCGTTTCGTCCGTGTCTGACGGGGCAAAGAGAGCTTTTTTAGACACTCGTGGGCCAGGCAACAGAAGAATAATGAAGCCATTGTGGCTGTGTCTAAATTCCTCACCATGAAGCCCTCTGGAGAAGAATAGTGCCCACTGTGTTTGAGATTTACTCCGCTGAAATACTCGGAGGACCAGGGACGGCTCAGAGCTCTTATTTGGAGAGGGGTTGTTGATGTTGGATGACTCTGTCGAGGTTGTACGAAGGGTAAAACGAGGGAGTCGCCCCTGTCAGGGAATATATAGAATACGCCTTATGTAAGACAGATGCAGTCTGGGTAAAATGTACACGACAGCTGTGAAGAAACAAATGCGGCGAGGTTTCCTGTGTGACGTTCCCCACCAAGACCAGGTTCCAGATCAGGTTCTCAGGAGTGTATGGATATACCGATCCGAATTTGTCCCCCCATCCCCCCTCGCCGTACTGTCACCTCCCATTACACGAGCGCTGCGGATCTCGCGTTGACTTGGCCCTGAACCTGAGAAGCCGCGCGGGGTCCGCAGAGGACCGCGGCACACGTCAGCGCTGACAGCTCCAAACTTGAAATAGCTCCACTCATTAACTCACGGAAAAAAGTGGCAGCGCTCAAAAGCCAGGCTTATTTATCAGCACGCCATGCCATCTGCATGCCATATTGTGCGCTAAGATTTACAGCGCTGTCTCCCGGCCTCCCTTAGTTCAATAGATGCAGTTGGCAACTCAGCAGCGCTGATATCAACCCAATTATAAATATTTATAATCTGCACATTTAAAAAAAAAAAACCTGTCAATCACAGAGACAAGGCCAGCTAAGCTCAGAGTGTATCCGAGAAGCAATTTGCATGCCACAGAACTTGTGATCCATTTTGTTTTTTTGTACTTTGCACACAAGCCACTCTCTGCACAGATTAAATATAGAGGTTTTGTTCTCGGAGAGCCAAGCTTATTTTCTTCTCTGCATGTTGATGTTACGCTGATGGCGATTCATTACTGAGAGGGAAAGCCGTCGTAACGGGGCTGTGGTTTTGTTACGCGCTATTTTTTGGTGTTCTTTTCATCTATTTTGCATGTTTTTTTTGTCAATCAGCGCAGAAATTCTCTCTGGCTTTTAGGGCTCGTGTTTGTTGGAGTTAGTGTCCTCTGATGAAGGAAGTTGTTGTGCGTGCCGGAACAAGAGAGGGAAGTTGTGGTTTGATTCGGGGCTGATGCCATGCAAAGCGGCACAAGTACCACGTTTGTGATCAGTGAAAGAGTCCTATTTGTTCTCTAAAAGTTTCGTACTGAGATTTCATTGAGCAGCTTGAAAACTTTTAAGATTCTTTAAAGCGTTTAAAGTTCTTGCATGAAAGTTGCAGGAGCTGTCAATCAATAAAAAAAGGAAATCTGCGGTAGTGATGTATAGTATATGGCAGAATGTGTATTATCGCTTTTATTTATTTGTTGCGTGTAAATGTAATAATGATGATAACAACAATAATTATTATTATAACCATTGTTATTGTTGTTATTATTATTATCGTTATCAGTTTTTTAGCACACTGCTATGTGGTTGTTCGGTGGGGCCCTTGTCTCTGATATGCTCTTTTAATTGGGAAAGTGGGTTGTTCAGATGTCTCCAGTTGTTTTGTTTCCACATAATAATAAGTCCTTGTTTACTACGTAGGAAGCAGCCTTTTGTACTGTAGTCAAACTATCACACTTGATATCAGTATAACTGCAGGTTCTGGTAGAGTCCAGCCAGTCTGCGAGGCCGTTGGCACAACCACTTAAAGGCAGATGTATGGTCCGTCCGTCCGCGTGACGCAATATTCGCCTTCAGAAGGGTCCGCGGTCGTCCGCACAACCCGAACGCGTGCAGCCCATTTTTTGAGACCGCGCAGGCGTGCCGCATACAACAGCGCATGCGCGAAAAAGTGCACTAGTCCACTAGGGGTCAATACACACGCAAAGTGTGCATTGTGCCGTTGTCAAAGAAGAATGATACAAAACCAACACGCTGAAACCAAGAACAGCAAGCTTAGAAGCATATCCTTCTCCATACTGTTTGGTTGTTGTTCTTGTTGTCTTGCTGTTTGCTCGGATTGTTTGCAAAGGCGAAAACACTTCCTCGATCATTAATTTGCAGTGGGTCTGTAAATGACGCGACTCAGCGCTGCCCTCTGATGGTCTGGTAGAGCACACATACTCTTGTGTATTGCGCATGTGTTGAACTCGGACGTCTGTGGGCGACACAGATGCGGAAAGCCAAGTATGCCCTGGCCTTAACTCCCCCCAGGAGTTGAACTTTATTTACAGGCCAAAACTCAGGTGCCGGAGCAACAGCGACTCTTGTTGTGCGGCAGTCTCGGCTCATTTCACGCTTTGCTGATGGAAAATTAGGCCCCCGTGTATCTGCGAATGAAAAAGATGGAGGCATAGCTCCTGTTATAGCCTCAGGACACTCCACCCCGACAACAAGAAAACTAGAGACTACAGCAAAGGAGGCTGAGAAGCTGCCTGCTAATGCACTCTAAACAACATCATGAGCACTCGCAATCCCCATGTGGAACGTCTGCCAGCTTCAAAAATATCGGCAATGTTTTTGTCTCTCTCTCTCTCTGCTCGTACTGGTGTTGTAAACCACAGTTATGTGTCTGGCCTTTTAAACAGGCTCCAAACGCATCCGTGCCTCTGAGGTGATGTGACTGACACGTCATTTGCATTCTCTTTGACCAGTGAAGTTCTGAGGAGAAAATGGTTAAAGTGCTTTAGCCGCGCCGTTCAGAAGCTTTTGGAGTCTTTGTGTGCGTGTTTGCGCAAGTAGTTTGAAGTAGTTATTCGAGCATCTTATTGCTGGAGTTTCAGTTCATGCATTGTTTTAAATTCATTTAGTTGAGCAAGGCTATTACTTGAGAATATTGCGAGTTAAATATAACTTGATATGAGTATACAGCATCTATGGCCTGCTGTGTTGATTACAAACACAAATAATGTTAATAATCTTTTTTTGTAATTACATTTTTATTCTTAGAAGCAATGTCATAAATATGTACACAAACCATCTACACGTTGTGTATAACATGTGTTGACACAAGACTAGTGTGATCCGGATCATTCCTCTAAAATGGAATTCTCAAAGTTGATTATATTTATTATGAAAAAGCAGACGCACTAGCAGCATAAAATCACATTGATAATCAAATGCAGAAAAGTTTCTCCATTTAAATATGTTTGCTCAATTGAAATAGTCGTCAATCATTTAAACACAGGATTAAGCACAAAACTCAACAGACAGATGTTAATTCTGTCAAATATGCAGGCCAATATCAATTTCAGAATGCTCAATATTCAACATAAATAATGGCTGGCCGAAAGTTAACTTGGATTGTTTTTAGTGTGTGATGTGATGTGATGTATGTAATTCTCATGTCATTTTTATTCTTCACTCTCCTCACAAGATCAAGTGTTTACTGCCAACCCAGAATTCTCCTTCCCTGAGATTTCAGTCCGAGTCTGCTCGTGTTTGTGTTCGGAGGTTAAAATGGCCTCAAAATTACCTGAGAGTTCAGGAGCAGACAGAGAAGCAGCTGGGATTGTCCAGAGAGACGACTGTGCTGGAAACTTCATTTCATGTCCTGGACTTTACTGAGCCTTACGAACAGTAATGTTTAGTAATGAAGTTGAAGTTCTTTGAAACGTCACTGTGTAATAGTGTTTCTAAACGAACAAAAGAACACATTCAAGGTTATTCTGACCCAAAGTGTACATCCTGTCATGGTTTTTCAGTTTTAGACCATTAGTTTCTTTTATGATATCGAAATGTAAACATTATGCTAAACCTCTCCTTTTGTGTTTTCCAGATGAAAAAGGCATATGGGTTTGGAACAACAAAGACGAGTGAATGACGGCAGATTTGTATTTATTTTGGAAGACATGCTTTGCATTCACGTACATTTTTCGATGAAACATTGACAGATGTTTAAAAAGTGTATTTTGTTCAGTTTAATGGAAAGCCCTGAAATGCAAGCACATGCTCACACAGTATTTAAAAAGTTTCAAAGGGCTTCTGAAGGTGGGAGGAGGTATCCTAACCTTAAAGGCAGGTCCTGCTTAATTACTATGACCTTACAACTCTCTCCACCCTGCAGCCCACTCCATGAAACACAGCAGAACTGTTCCTGTGATCGATGAGCCTTCAGTCATACAACACGAGCGCATGTGCAGAGTGTCACCCGCTCTGTATCACACCCTTGCACAAGAATGCCTCGGCCGACCGGTCCTCCTCCATCCTCCGTATCTCCATCCTGGAGGCCGTCAAACAGGCCACCATCCTTCTTTCAGACACTCACCGGCAGCGTTACAAGAGACGAGAGGAAGCAGATAATGACGTCTGGTGTGATTGCGCCTCTTCCTCACCAGGCGTCTCACCTTCTGGCTGTTCATTTGTACGCTGACGGCCGGATCTGAGGAGTAGGGCTCAATCACTCGCCTCGACACTGATTCACCCTCACCGTTCTGAATTTACTCTTACCAGGGGGTGAATTATACTCTCGCTCCCACACACTCTCACCCTCACACATGCCACTTGATTTCTGGCTAGGAGCGGAGGTGATTTGCATCCGGCAATCTTTCCATTACACACCACTTGGTCACAAAATTGAAATTCAATTTGATTACATGTTTTTACTTTGGATTGCCTCTTGGGACGTTAGCCTAGTGGCTTTTCATCAATATGTTATAAAGTTATATTGTTGTTGTTTTTTGCAGTCTTTCGCTGTTGTTTTCGCCTGGACAAATTCTGCAATTTATATATACAGTATCAAATAGAATTTTGCTAGTTTGATTTTAGATATGGGGTTTTCATTTTAAATCTGGTTTTAAAAGATCTGTTTTTGCTTTAACCTCGACAACTTTAACATGATTTAAACGGCTTGAATACAATACAAAACGAGACCTGCACCAAAAAATACCCCCCCTAAAAAGTTGCTTGCTTTATACAGAAAGTCAATTTTTAACCATGCGAAACGCCATGCTCTTAATAGATCTCTATTCATTTTCCAATGAGTTGATTAGCCAGCACAATGTCAGTGGATTCAGGGGCCCATTACACATTTATGACAGTAAATTACTGTACATTTACAATCCAAATGAAATTTCATGAGAGTTGATATTGTGGAAAAAGTCCTGTGTGTCTGCTCTTCCTTACAGGCTCCTGCAAATGCATCACATCAGCGCCCCCTGTGGTCAAGGGTGTTACTGCGATGGGGGATGGTGTTGAAGCTGAGTGCCTCTACTGTAACGGTTCCTAACTGAAAGGTGTTATATTTTAAGAAAGTGCTAAATAGTAACCATCTGCTCTAGTGAATGTTCATTAAATATTTCCAAATATTACAGAGACGTGGAACAAGGCCCTGTGCTTAAAGGTCCGTAGGAACCGATTCTGTTCGAGTACGAGCAGGTATGTTGAATAAGCCATGTACTACTGTATATTGACTGGAAGTTCACATCGGCTGTACAAAGAAAACTGCTTTCCCTTTTTGCCGCCCTGTTTTGGCTTCCTTCCTTTTCCATATATCAGTTCTGCAAATGAACAGTGACACGCATTAGTACAATCAGGGGCAAGTTTTTTGGCGTAACGCGATCTTTAAGGAGAGACCGGGAGCGGGGCAGCCTCGCACTCAGCCTGCTCGTCCCACAGCTCTCCGCCTCTAAATTATTCATCAGCCAATCAATCATCTTCTCTTTGTTTTGGACCCCAGTGCTGGAGATGAAACGGCAGACTGCCAGGGCTGTTTTTCTTCATCTGAGGTCTGGAAAACATGATCTACTTGGATTACACTCACCCCCAAAACACACACCTACAGTACCCACATGCTGCCTGGAAACTCACACACACGGCATACAGACGCCCAGGAGTCGAGCATCTGTATACACGCATGTGTGTTCATAGACTCAACCCCACACAAACTGCAATGTAGACGCACACGTATTTTAAGGATTTCAGAACATAAGGGCAGTGATGACACTCTCTATGAGAGATGAAAGCTTAATAGTCAAGCAGTCTTATGATAAATTC
Source organism: Triplophysa rosa (assembly GCF_024868665.1). NCBI lineage: Eukaryota > Metazoa > Chordata > Actinopteri > Cypriniformes > Nemacheilidae > Triplophysa > Triplophysa rosa. The sequence goes on along the minus strand of NC_079913.1, from coordinate 1,588,370 downwards.
TGTATATAATATGCTTTATTTTTTTGTTTTGTTTGGAATAGATGAGGACTCGCCAAAGACCAAACTCGAACTAGAATTGGCGACTTGAGCACCAAAGTCGAAAACGTATGTTATTGCTTCACCATGGTTTCTTGTTTTATCTTTCTGCAATGAAAACACACTTTCATTTGATCTCTAAAACAGTCATTTAAGCAGAAGAGACTGTGTATTTTTATTAACACAGTCTAAAGTGCGTCGTTCAGCATCCATTTATCCGTGACTGCTAGTCAGGCTTTTATAGTGATTTGTATTTTTCATTAAAAATCATTTTATTAAGGACATTCATTTTTCCAGTGAACTGCAGTACGCTGTTGTGCATTATTGTAAACTTAAGTGAACAGGTGTTTTGGTTCTTATGTGACCCTGGATCACAAAACCAGTCATAAGTAGCATGGGTATATTTGAAGAGTTTGTTTCCAAAATGAGATGACTCAAAAAATTCAAAAATCATCTTTTTTAGTGTGCATTCCAATTAATATCAATCAAACTGCAGGTGGTTAGTTTTAATTTAAGCCATAACAACTCAAAAAATGCAGCTAACTAACACAGTAAAACGCAATAAATACATAACATAATAAAGAAACATGGCGGAAAAAACGGAGTTATCTCATTTTGGAACCAACATTTGTAGCAATAGCTAAAAATACATTGCTTGGGTCAAAATGATAGATTTTTCTTTAATGCCAAAAATCATTAGGATATAAAGGAGAGATTATGTTCCATGAAGATATTTTGTAAATTTCCTACAGTAAACTGATCAAAACTGAAATTTTGTGAGCAAAATCCAGAACAAAAATACACGCTACAATCTTCTCGCTGCTGCCTGCTCTTTCTGAATTACCCACTCAAGTTTTAGCTTTCGGGTTCATCTATTCTCCACAATGTCATTACAGAGGTAAACCAATAGAGAGTGTTAAAACAAACCTGTTTCTTCTGCTCCTCTGATGGACAGCTTTAAAGGCCATTTTCTTAATATTTTGATTTTTTTGCACCCTCAGATTCGAGATTTTCAAATAGTTGTATCTCGACCAAATATTGTCCTAACAAACCATACATCAATTGAAAGCTTATTTATTCAGCTTTCAGATGATGTATAAATCTCAATTTCAAAAAATTGACCCATAAGACCATTTTGTGGTCCAGGGTCACATATGTAACTGTAATCTGTATTGACCAATCAGCATCCAGGACCAAAGCCATCAATTTTACAATTTAGATTTTATGTTTTGAAGTCAAAATATATTAAATTCACATACTATTTAGCTATAATTGGAATACATTTAGTTTTGTTTTTCTTGACACAAAGCAGATACAGTAAACATGACATTGCCAGACACTTGAAGCAGCAGGTGGGTGCACACACGCTTTTGTTTATTAACTGCTTATCAGCTTGCGTCTCCATCCCTGCGTTACATCCTCAGCCTCTTTTCTCTTCATTTCTCCACGCAGATCTTTGACGGACATGTCACCACGCGCCGTAATAGAATCAGCCAGGCTGTATGATCTATCAGCTGTAACACAGAGGCCCGCTAAGCGCACCCAAAAGGGGCCCGTGTGCGACTCGAAGCCGGTGTGGGTGTAAAGCGCTAATAGGGGGAAATGTCTTGGACAACTGATTTGAAGATACTTCGCCTGATCCGTTCAGAGCGCTGCAGGTGACGCGACGTCTCCCCCCTTTGATGTGGCACAACACAGAGCCGCGTCGACTGATAGCATCAAAAGCACAAGAGTGAGACCTTATACAGCCTCCTGCTAGTACGACATCAGAGAAGTTGACATCTATTATGGTACGAAAAGACAAGTGTTTGAAACGAAATTCAAGTGCGCGTGGAAGTGTCAGGATTTACAACGGGCCCCGGCGTGTTTTTTTTTCTTGTTCTCCCTCTATTTCTCCCCCGCCCCACGCACTCGCACACCCTCCTTCCGCAATCCCTTTTTTATTTTTTCATTTTCTTTAATAAGGTGCTTTAAACCAAGCATGTCTATATGAACTCCGCAGGAGGAAGCATGAAAGACTGCTGCCAGCCCATGATGAAAATATCTGAGACGAACAGCCTGGTCAGTTCCCACTGACTGGAGACGAGAGGGGGAATGGGGAAACGGGAGACCGAATCTGTGGTGGGTTTAGTTTATTTTCACATAGCGTAAAGTGCAAGAAATATCTCAATTTTAATGCGGCACCAGCTGAAACCAAAATAATGATCTACCCATCTTCCGTTGGTCGGACAAACAGTCCCGCAATTGGTCTAGGCAATGCATATAAGTTGCTCAAACAATAATACAAATATAAATACATATAGTATATATAAAACTAATATAAGGCTTTAAATGTTTCTACTGTAATTTTTTGAATTTCAGCCGATGCATAGTATATTGTTTATTTATTTTTCAGATAGGGCAATAAATAAAACCAAAATTGGACATGCTTGGTTTGAATCTCCCCATTATCTCGGATTTGAGTATATACTTATGAAATCGTTAGAAGAGGTCTATCTACTTGTATATGTATTATACTGTATACTATGTACCTGTTTCAACCTTTTACCATTCTATTAACAGTGCTGTAGAACTCCCTCACCATCCAAACCCGTGCACACCAGATGAGAGATGGACTGTGGCGGTGAAATATTGCACGGGGGAATCTCACAGCGGAAGCCGGACGTCTGCAGGCAGATAAATAGCTCGGGCTGCCGGTTAGGACACATCAGCTGTAAACGGTACCGGCAGCCATAAAAAGAGCAACAGCTTTATTTCTTGGTAGAAACACGAGCAAGAGAGGGACACGGCACTCAGAGTAAATAAAACAAGCTGACTGCCGGGGTGCTTAAACTGGGAGCTGAAGGATCGCTCTGGGTCCCATTATAATACCCCACAGGGCTCCACAAGAACACTTTCTAGTGGGAATGAGAAAAGGATTTTACCTTCTGTTTTGTCGACAGGCAATATAGAGCAATATTGTCATTTTAGTGCTGCTTACCTGCGTGAAAAATGTGACATTGTAAAGCGAACAATTCTGGCTTTAATATGCACACGCCAGTGATTGCACAACAATTTAATTTCATAGTAACGTTTTATACGCCTTGAGTTGCTATAAACCATTATTAAATATCATAAGCTGCCTGCCGTATAGGCTAATGAACTGAGTTTCTGTGCTGCTAGGTTATTTTAGTTTATTCAAATATAACTTTGAAAACGTTCCTGTTCATAGTAAAATCAAATAAAATATTGACCTAAAAATTATTGGAAAAACTTAAAATGTAAATGTTGCCTCAAAAATAAACTGAAGTAAGTTTAAAGCAGTAAAATTATAATAATAAACAAAAACTACAATAAAAATTAATTAATCTTGTATTGCAGCATAAAAAAATATACCAATAAATTATAAAATGACAAAAGCATATTCCAAAATTGCTAAAACTTAAGCTAAAATTAACACAAAAAATAAAAATAAAAGCAAATTTAAAATTTGAATATAACTAAAATCAAAACTATAAATCTCTGCTGTGCTGTTTATTATGATATATCATGCTTTCATTGCTTATGGCTTCTGTCACATTGTGATTATCGCTGTTGTAAAAAAAATCATTTTTAATAATGTCTCTAATTTTAAAATTATAGCAAAGTTCAACTTCTCAAGACTGATTGCTTTTGTAGTTTTTATATTTTTATTTAAAAAAAAAAGTAACAATTTAGCAAAAGTACTTTTGACATCCCTCAGTTCGACACAGTCAAAATCAAACTGCAGTAAAATAAATGTAAGTTTAGTCGTAAACCCACATGGCACCGAAGGCACAACTGAATGAGCGAATGAGTGTTGATTAAATTTTTTATTGTTGATATTAATTAGGATTTAATTGACAAAAACATATTTAGCTCATGCATGCAAGTTGGACACAAACTGGAAAAATATTAGCAGCCCTTGCATTATTCCAATTTTATCAACCTGGTTTTAATTAACCTCTTTGAATAATTAACCGCACATTATTATCAAATGAAGCAAATAATTGAGGTGCTGGCTCAATTTGTAATTTGATGATTTTCTACCTTTTTAATTCACGTGTTTCCCACTTGGAAATGAAGGAAAACATTTAACAGTAATGACCTTAATGAACGCAGACTGCTGAGCGGAGACCGTGGAGTTACTCCCAGTAACACTGTATGTAGTCAGTGAGCACAGACAGACTGGTCTTTCCCTAGAGGAGTTCTCAGTCTGAGCGTGTGTGCGTGCGTGTGTGGCTTTCTCCTCTCACAGGAGAAGCTGATAGGGCTCAAGGGAACTCTGTGGAATATCTCTACATGGCCCACTATGGCAGAAAGACAGGAACAGCCTTTCATTACAGCATAGAGGCTCATACTGTACATGGGGGAGCCAATGTCACAATGACTCTTTCCACAAGTAAGTGCTCTGCACCCCCATCCTCTGGACCGCTAGGCAAATCCTCTCCTTCAGATCCACCCTGGGACCAGAATTACAGAAACTTTGAGAAGCGACCGTTCCCCTCGGTGCCCTCAAAGCGGTGACTTTTTCTTTGTGTCCAGCTAGCTGTGCAAAGCCACATCCTGCAGTCTCAAGTCGGCCAGCTGGCATTTAGGGTGTTTGGTATAGAACACACAACATATGGCTTGGCTGACCCTGGTGTCAGATCTTTGCTGTCTGAAACACAGGTGCACCTTCCCTCACTCTCTTCTCGTTCTCTGTGGCAGGGCTTCCTCCAAGACGCTTCATCATCGGTCTCAACGGGCTCCGCTGTTCAAGGCAGACGTTTAACTGCCACACAAAACTGAACGCTTCACTGCTTTCTCAATCATTCACGTGACAGTTAGCAGCCAGTGGTGGCTAATGATTTTCTGTCATGTTCGGCCCGCGGTGTAACCGCGTATTATATATCGCCAAAGGATGGACGCATCAACTGCTAAAATGGCCCTGTTCCCAGGGATATCACAGAACGGATGTCCCAAAGTGGATGAAATATTCTGCCACCCGTACTTGTGTGAGTACAGTGTAGTTTTTTGCTAAACGAACAGAGATGTTCTTGTTTTTGACCTGGAGCTGAGGATGAGGGAAGTGCCCCTTTTTAACTGGTCAGTTGTAACTTCCTTGGCAGAAATTTAGCAACCGATTACTTTAGTAATGTTTTTTTATGTGTTTTATACCAGGATATGAGCAAGACCAGAATGTGACTGAGGTCGATTTTGGAGGATTACGCCTCAGATGTGCATATTGACCGATCCAAGAGGTAAGTATATTGAGATTTGATATTATTGTCATAATCTTTTCGTCTTATTTATTTTGCCTTGTTTTCAGAAGCAAAGTTTGTAGAAAATATGGGTTTGTTTTATTTTCATGTTGACTAACAGTCCATCGGCTCACCATTAGCTTTAGCCAAGACGATTTATTAACTTTTTATTAGACCAGATAATGACCAATTGGGTCTAGACCTAGAGACCATCACAAGCCTACGTTTTTGCGAGACAGCTGATAATAGACCTTCCCCCAAATAAACCAACAGTACGAAAAAGTTCCCCAGACTTGGTCAGCAACTCGGGAAATGAGTTGTGCCACGTTTTCTCAGGGCGCTGCTTTTCTCCAAAAAGTTTATTCCTTCTCAGCATGTCATTTCACACCAGAGAGAAACTCCTGCACCTGAAAATCCGGAAGCCGCATTGATGTCTCTGGTATACCTTATTCATGGCAACATATGTCGGCCCCGGCTTTCCCTACACATCAACATCGTTTTCTGGGCGCGCGTCTCTGCAGGCACCCTGCCACTCGAGTGCCACAAGTATTTATTATTCAAACAACTGTGTTCCTGTATTCTGTTTTTTGGAGCAGAGGAGGAGCAGGGGTCTGTGTTTGGTGTTTTGGACATGCTCAGCTAGCTTCTCCATCAGTGACAGCTCCACATCAAACCTGTCCCTGCCAGACTCCCCCCATTAGCCCCACAGCTATGTGTCGAGCGGCCGCCTCTGCCATGCACACCAAAACTTCTGTTGTGCTACAGCTCCTTTGATTATACCAGCAATTAAATGCGGAGAATCATACTGTTTTGGGGATATTCATTTTGTCTTTTTTTCCTTTGCGTTCGCTAGAAACGGAAATGAGTACTGTTGCTTGCTATCTTGAGAGCAAAGGGGAAAAATAAAATCCAGATGTTGGCATGTTTCTTAAGCAGAATAAAATAACAGATCTTGGTTAGGAAAAAAGTGTCACTCACTCGAGCATCTTCTACTTTTTCCTGCACGTGCACACACGAAACACATACGCACACACTTGTATGCACAGTCGTCTTTGAGGGAAAGCCTTCCTCTCAATATCCATCCTCAACCCTCCCTGTTCTGCCTACAGCCGTAAGATAACTTCCCTTCGCATACAATATTCATACCGTTTCTCAAAGCTCGAAGGCCTGGTCATCTGAAAGACCGGGCAATCAGCGATTGTCGTTCCTCTCACACGAGGAGCTGAAGTTTTTGATGAGTGACACCCTCAGTCACACGGTTGCTTTTTATGTGTGCTGCTCATTAATAAAGCAACACCCCTGAGAGAGCTACGGGGGAGTGATTCTGTCAGCCGAGCGCAACTTTTTCGTCTTTTGAAACGTCAGGTGCAATTTCGGCCCTGTGATCTTCTGAAAGCAACGTTCGGGCCCGCAGTCGTGTAGCTGTTTACCGTCTCGGCTTTTTTCCGACTCCTGTCAGTTTGCGTAACGAGGCGACGCGTTCGGCGGATAGATGAGCCCGTGGAAAGAAAGGGCGTGAAAATACTTTAAGCATACCTCCAGGGGTATATGGAAAATAAATCATTAATGTATACACAGCTAACCCGCGATCAAAGGCTGCGGCGTTTACTAGTAATGAACAAATGCAGACCTTACAGATTTCTCGCGTGCGCTGAATATCTTTAGGGCTCTATAGTAAGATCTCGAGGCTCCTTTTATGTCTGGCATTAACACACGTTTTGTATCTGGTTATTCCTGAGCTGCTTCCTTTTATTCCTGAGCTGCTTCCTTTTATTCCTGAGCTGCTTCCTTTTATTCCTGAGCTGCTTCCTTTTATTCCTGAGCTGCTTCCTTTTATTCCTGAGCTGCTTCCTTTTATTCCTGAGCTGCTTCCTTTTATTCCTGAGCTGCTTCCTTTTATTCTTGAGACTGCTTTCGCACCTTGCGTTTCCATGCATCTGCACGTCAAATCCAGGTGCAAAGAGGCTAAGATTGACGTTTTTGTTTCTTGCAAAAAATGCTAAAACAAACAATCTTTTTTACAGTATAGACCCCTTTGGATGACATAGACATAACGCTGGTCCAAAAGAACTTCCCGTTTTGGTCTTTTAACATTACACAAACGTCAGAACAGTTATATTTTTAAGATTTAATTATGCATGTCAGATTTAAAAGAATAAAAATGAAACCAGAAGTGCCTGTGAACCAGTGTTTACATCTTGGGAAGTGGTCTACAACATTTGCTTGTGATGTTATTTCTTTTGAAACGGTGGACATTTTGTCAGAGTTTGTGCACTTCTGTCCCCAATTAAAAAAAATAAAGAGATTTTTGCATCAATTTTACCATCTTCATTTTCTTCAAACCGCTCCTGCGTACAAAATAGATGTCTCCAAACAAACAGCTAGGGGAAAAGTCATTTAAACCTGTTAGCTTTTAGCAGGCATATTAAATGTGTCAACTCGTAAGTAAAACACTGTAAATGTCTACAATATTCATGTTTTCCTATTTGTCATCCAACAGTTCATCACAAATTCATGACAAAGCTCTCAAACGTCTGCAGTGGGAACGTTTCGCATTTATTTAAAAAAAAAAAAGACATCATCCATTATGGTTCATCATTTGATATTTGCATCCTTTGCTTTCAAACGAGATAAATATTTTTCCGTCATAAATTCTTTAAGCTCGTAAGCAGTGGAAAAAACCAAGTCGCTCTTCTCGGCAGTAATTTCATGTTTAAATCTCTAATGGACTTGTACGTCAGTTCGTTTACTGAATAATTAACTTCTGCATCGTGTGCACAATGCGCAGCGATACATTATTGATCCCCTGGTTGTTTTTGACTCCTCCGGAGGCTTTTTAGTTCAATTAATAAACAGACTATGATTTGTGGGACATGTGCAGTTTGCAATGTTTTATATAGGAATGATAAAAAATCTGTGACGTACATGACAAATGATCGACTTTATTCATTTATTTAATGTGCTGTTGTACTTCAAAGCTTTTTCAGGACATAATTGGCTGTGACATGTTGAGCTAAGGCATTCCTATGGGTGATGTGGGTTCAAGTTTGACCTTTGGTTTCATTCCTCTATTCATTTACTTCCACTTTTTGCACTCTGTGCATGGATATGTTTGAATACAGATGTTGTTTTGTAGCTGTAGGAAACAGAAGAGTCTTCAGAAGAGTCTCCCGTGCAGTGACGCTGAGGTTGTAGAAGAGCTTTTGACTCTCAGTTGTGTTGCATTCAGTGGTGAAGAGGGCCCAGCAGTGATTTACCAGCTTAAAGTCTGCATCTCAAGGGCATTTACATTATCAATTAATTGAATATTTAAAGGCTAAGCTTATGGAAATGTGTCTGAGGGAAACGGCCATCCATACCTCTCAGCAGGCACTGTAATTACATTTTCAGAGGTTTCGGTGAGAACAGGCCAGTATTGGAGGGGAAAATCACCTGACCAGTCCTAGAAAGTCATTCTGTAGTTTATCTGTATAATAGTAGAGTCAGCATTTGGGCTAAAGCAGAAAGATATGGCGAGGCGCTTTCCCGGAGAGGGATTAGGTTTGCTCCGTACCAGGCCTTAGTTAAATTATGATGTTTAAGTTGTTTTTACAAACATGCCTCATGAAATATCCTACTTGTGTGCATTGACACAAAACAATAGCACGGATGTATTCTAAGACATGTCAATGCAAGCTGTTTTCAGTTTAAACAACTCCAACAATTAATTTAGTCTTGGACTTTTCTTAAAGGAGTAGTTCACCTTCAAAATGGTTCTTTTTGATCTTTTTAGGTCCTTTTTTATTGATGAGGAAAATAAATGAAGAGGATCGGATGGAACGGAGACAAGATGCGAGCCGGATTCGAACCTGCACCTCCGGCATGAGCGTTGTATAACAACCTCTGTGTAACTCATATGCTACCCACAAAGCCCCAGCTTTGTGATCACAAATCAAGCATAAACATTACCAGCTGGACACATTAAACCTGAAAATATCAAAATAAGAATTAGGATTGGCTCATTAAGGAGTATATAGAAGTACACCTCATTAAAAGTGACGCTGACAGCTTTCTATGTTGAAAACACAAAGAGAAAACCGAGATCTACAAATTGAATTTGCCTTGTTTAGTGAGCAAATCAAGAAAATGTTTTTTCTCCGACTGGTCTGGCACAGAGACAAAGACATCGTATTCCTCATGCACAGTTAACCTTTTCATTAGACTACATCGCATAATTATGGCGAGAAGCAGCGGCATCCTCTATTGTTGTTTAATTAGCCAGTTAATGTTGTTAGTCTGTGCTGCAAACCATTCATTTGTCTTGCTTAAAGAGCCTCTCTTGCCATAGCAGCGGAAATTGAGTTTGTTATTTATAGTGAACAGAGACAAAGTGACGGTTATTAAATTTTAATAAGCTCCAGTTTACACCGCTGATGACAGCTGTAGCTTCATTACGGGTTGCCGCTAACCACCGGCGAGCATCGGGCTGGAGTTTACGAGATGATGCGTGTTGTTATAAGGAGAGGCTTTCTAGTTTTTTCCTTCGGTGAAGAGCTGGAGTTGTCAGGTCATCAGCTGGACGGGTTAGAAGGCCGCGCGCTATATCTGAAGTTGCAGTCGCGTATTGATCCTGCTAATATTCCTTAGCTCTTAACCTTTACACTAGCCAGACGGGATATGAAGTTCCTTATTGAATGTGTACTTTAATGTCCTTCTCTTGTGACGGACCTAATCGATAGCCTCTTCTTCATTAGTTAGCAGAGCTCTCGACCTCCCACCCACCACCAAAGCTGAAATTTATCAACGTATTCCAAAAAGGGAAAGCAGGTGCTTGTTAGGCCAGGTGCACTATCCACTATGTCGATTCTGTTAACAGTGCACGGGACTGAATCAATACAGGCCTTCTTGGGTGTCTTTGCGTAAGAGAACATTTACAAATTTTATTTATTTTTTTAATGTCATCTGAACATTTAAAGGAAAAAGTATAAATAGTTTGAATAGAAACCGACCCCGGGGACATAAAAGTGGCCATTAATGGCTGATATTTGCCATTTCAACTCCACCTGAACTATAAAAGCACTTTTTTAGCATCTTTGCTCTTTTCTAACGGTAAGGTGCTGTTTTTATTTTCGTTCCCCTTATGTAGGCAAGATGTTTTTTTAGATGCACACGATTAATCACCCTCAAAGCCGCATCTGTTCCTCGGCATACCTTTTCCTGAAATCCGCCGCCCGAATTACATCCATCTTCCCCGTGCAATCAGCTGACACATTATCTCATTAAAACGTACAAAGAAAACTCCTTCTCTTTATCTGCGATAATCTAATTAGCATGAGCCAGATGGTTTAATAAGCGATATGTGCGCCGTTTAGCCTCCCAGGCGCCCAGGTGGAGATCCGGGGAACCTCCTCTGGTAGACATCTCTCTCCCTGCCTGCGAATGACTCTCCTGGGCTCATATTATTGCTTCCTCTGCCTGAGGGTAGCGCATCGCTCCTTGCTCTCCAGATATGAATACAGAAAGAGAAGCAAAGGGAATCAAACAAGATGGAAGCCTAATTATTTTGCTTATTAACCAAGCCTAACTAGTTAACAGATGTTCTGAGGTTTTCAAAGCGAATTAATTTATTGCTCCTTTTATTTCCTGCCTAATTTCAGATTGTTTGTCTTGTCTACGTGGTAATCGGCGCTAATGGCGTTGGGTGGAAATCGCCCGAGGGTGAAGATCAATATCATATTATGCAATCCGCCCGTCCTCCTCTCCGTGCGAGTCAATCAGACATGACTTGAAAGAGCAGAAGGGCAGAGAGAGAAAGTGAGGCCGTCATTAAGAGGCGGAAAAAGTCCAGTGACCAGATTACGTTACAACCTTGTTTTTTTTCCATTTCTGTCAGTTGTGCCGGCTGATAATGAGAGGCCGACCCGATGCCCAGACATGAACGCTCAGATGAAGTCCAGCCGACAGCCCGGCCATGGTCACTACATCCTGAATCTAGGCAAATAGGAGCCGGGCAGGCAGCCTTCTCTCCGCTCTGAAGATCCGCTCAATTACCTTCCCAACTTTTCAGCTGAAATCCTCTCGCTGACCGGCTGAGAGCAGCTGTAATGAGAGCGGATTTAGAATAAAAATCTATCTACGGTGGAAAAAGTCAGCCCGGACTCAGATTGATGGCTGGAAATGGGGAGAAGGTCAAGGCGAACCCCGTGATGCGTCACCCCGCTGAAGGATATGCCGGAACGGCCCAGCGGAGCCGGGGAGAGGGGTGGTCCGCTCAAACCCCGAGATGTGCTCGTAAGCAACATAAATTGAGCTTTACTTCACGGGTCTGTACTCAGGAAAGCCCTTAACCACACCCATAAACGCTAAGCAAAGGGGAGGTCTTATGGAGGGCAGCCATAGAGTTACTCAAAGGCTAAAGTTGTGCCCTGAAGACTTGGGAGAAACACATTTTCAGTGCAGCATAGATACAGATAATCTCAGGCTCTCTCTCGCTATCTTACCTCTATTATACTTCTAAATCAATATGTATCATTTTTATACCACATAGCTTTCCTGAAGCTCAATTGGTGAAGCGTGGTGCTGGGTTATGGGTTACCAAGATCATGGGTTCGATACTCGGGTTTTGCACGTACTCATAACAATATTTAGTGTTAATGCACTAAAAAAGAACATATAAGATGGGATAAGAAAGGAGAGGTTAAAGGTGCCATGAATTAAAACCACAATTTAAGTCAGTGCCTGGTTGTGGGAGAACACAGTCGCTGCATAACCTTCCTTCGGATTCCGACATTAGTAATGCGTGGTTGAAGTTTATTTTTAAAGATGTTCCAGCTCACGTGGGTAAAACATTACCGCGGATTCCTTTGTGATCAAGGCACAGGTCGACGCCCTATTCGCACGGGATTAGTATTACCTGGGGACCTCTAGTCATTTGTAATAATTGCAGAGGTTGTCTGTGATCTTCATCCCGTGCGAATCGGCCATGTCTGTAATTTGCAAAGTAAAAAATCACCCACAAATGACCTACCATATTTTGACGAACACCGAGGTGCTGTGATAATATTAGTCCCGAGCGAATCGACATCTGTGATTTGGCGGGCTCATACATAATTTTTCAAGGTTTTATCCACCGTTTGCAAATAATGGAGGCTGTTTTGAAATGTTTTGATCAGTGTTAATTTTGACAGCAAATTTTGATTTAGTTTTAGTCATAGTCTTTTGACGAAAATGCAATTTAGTCTTAGTCACATTTTAGTCAACCCCATCATTGTAGTTTTAGTCTAGTTTTAGTCTACGAAATATGAAAAACATTTTAGTCGAATAAATATACATTATATTTAGTCTACTAAAATCTAAATGGTTTAAATCATTTACTTGGTGTAATTAAATGTTCCATACAAAGATTCAACTGTTTTGACATAATTTACTTCACCTTAGAATGAAATTAAACCAGGTCATTACCTTTATTTTTCAGAAAAGTTCAGTAACTAGATTTGCATTGTTGGAACACAGAATATTAGACCATGAACGACATGTTCCAGTTCATTCATCCCATTTGACTCTGAAACGCTCTGACACGGCTCACGCTCAAAGGCTATTGGCTCATGGCATGTCTCTTTGAAGAAAGAGCTGCACTGTCTTTGCTTGATACAGCAATGAATGAGAAATAGCTTTCAAAAAGACATATTATATAAATTGCATTACATTTCTTTAGTCATGCAAACATGTTACATATTTGGTTCGAATGTACAGTTTGACTCACATCATCACTTCTATAATCAGTAGAGGACAGCGCTGGTTTCTTTTGGCTGACTTTACGTTGCATTTCACGTTATGCAGCAGCTCGTGTTAAGTTAACATTGGCATATAAAAACCTTTGTGCTCCTTTGTAATGTGTTTCGGGGTGACTCGCCTGCAGTCGCGCTTCAAGTTTGCGGCGTTTTACTGGCGATCGTGAAGGAAAATAAGACGCTTTGTAACCCGCGTGAAGACAGAATATATGTGTGTGCTTCCCCTTCTCCCAGAGACTTCTCTCTACCGCTTATATGAGATGAGCACATGCGCGCAAACTGATGTCCGCCAGGTGGGACAAGAATATTTTACTCTCGTTTTTATTAGTTGACGAAAATGTCAGTATATTTTTTTTACAGTTTTCGTTATAATGCATTCATTTTTATTTAGTTATCGTCTCGTTTTCGTCAGTGAAAACATGTCGTTAACGAATACTTTTCGTCATAGTTTTCGTTAACGAAATTAACACTGGTTTTGATATTATTTGGGGTGCTGGGTCATATCCATAAGTTACCGGGAGTCTCCCGTTTGTTTATTTGTCATGGAAACTCTCGTAACATTTGCGACCTGCGATCGCGGTGATCTTATGTCCGGTTCGCGATCACGGGTCTCAAATACGGTCATATATCATTAAACACCACACAACTATAGGCTATACAAACTATACGCAAAGCCTTGCCATCACATCCGGGAAATAAGTCAGTAAATTTGAGTAAATCCTGTGTGAATAGGGCGAATGTGTAACCTAACGTGTCTAACCAAATTCACAGAAGGCTCCAACTAAGTTTACTATGCAAACTGCTATCCAATCATAGCAGTGGGCGTTTACTTCCAAGTCTTTGCACGCCCATTCAAACCGAGCGTTTGTCGAGTCGGCCTCAAAACCCGGGTAGAAAATAACCTATTACTTATGACGTTCACGTTGTTTTTACATTCAAAAATATCAAAATCAATAAGTAGACCTCATACAACAGTATAAAACAATAAACAAGCCCAGTTCATGACACCTTTAAAGGCATTTTAACATGAATAAAAATGTATAACTTATTGTAAAACTTATATGTATATTTCAGATATTTCGTAAATTTGGAAGTTCACCTCATCTCTACCAGTATTTTGATGTCTAAAGATACTGTGATACAAACTTCTCATTCCTCTATCACTTGTAAACATGATCTGATCCGCATAACATGCCATTGAAACAATCCATGAACTAATCTGTGTTTCAAAGCGAGCTGATCAAAAACAGACTAAAAAACATGAAATGACTCCTGCACTCTTTGCGTTAGCTTAGAGATGAAAAATCTAACGTGAAGAGGTGGCAGTTTGCTCTGAGAGGAGTACAGAAGTTAATTACACACAACTGTGAATTGGAACAGTATCTAATTGCTGGCTGGATTAATTACCAGCATCTGTGTGCACGCCTACACAAGAGCCCTCATAAATAACAGCAGGTACATCTACTGAACACAGGTGGGAATTCATCAGTTTACCACCATGTTCTCTTGTCTGTTAGCATCTTCTCATGGCGTCAGACTAACAACTGAGACTAAAGTGCTTGGAATGGAGTTTTGAGTGAGAACTTTTTTTTTTATTTGCCAGTAACATCATTACATTAGTAAAGTGCAAAGCTGCCATATAAAAGCACTACATAATGTTTTCTTTTCTGCACATCTGACAGGGCGATGTTTAGTTACTTTTTCAAAGCGACTTGCAAAATGAGGTGAACAGAGGAAGCAATAACATCAGCAAAAAGAGCAAAATGAACAAACGCGTCAAAAACTGGACTCAGTTTTTTAAGTATAAGAGTATAGAAAGGATAGAACAAAGTTAGTGCTAGGTGTGTTGTGTCGTCATGTTGATGAAAGAGGATGGTCGTGTGATGTTTTTTTGCTTTCTTTTTCTAAATGCATATCAGGTTACACTGTGTCTACACCGGCCGCATCACGACACAACAAACGGCTTGTCCTTAATGAATTTGTTGTGTCGCGTCGCACTGTATCCAGTGTGGTGTTGGGTGTAACTAGTTACTAAGTAATTAGTTACTGTAATTTAATTACTTTCCCCGTGAAAAGTAAAGTAAGGGATTACTCTTATTTTTTCTGTAATTTAATTAGTTACTTCTGATGAAATACTTTGTGTAATATGTGTGTGCAATAGTGAAACTGACATCAAAATTCAAAGTCTAACTTTAAAATCCTTGCTTAAATGTATAATTCTCACATTTGTAATACTTTGGTCAGTTAATAAGAGTACTTTATGTAGTTTAATATTATTTGATTGAATTAATTAAATAAGCCGTTTCATGTCTATCCTTCAATCACTTACCTAATCATGGTTGATGTAGGATATAGAAAGTAATTAGTAATAAGTAACTAAATACTTTTTGGAGAGAGTAATTTGTAATTATTGAATATGTAATTAGTACTAACATGTACTTATGTAACTAGTAATTAATTACTTTTTCAGAGTAACTTACCCAACACTGATCCAGTGTGGACAAAATGTTTTATTATTTCTGATGATTTTACTTGTGGTCTTACATTTTTCTTACCTTTTATTTTTGTGAAAGTCCAACATAAGTTTTGCCCCTAAAATGTTTTTTTTTCTTTTCTAGAAGTTAGTGTACTTGGTTACCAAGGAAACTACAAAGGTGTCAGTGAAGAGCACGCATGAGATGAAGCGTGATGTGTGTGAACTACAAGAGAAAAGTCAAGGTAAATGTTTTTTGTGTCGAGCAGTAGTTTATTATTTTGTCTGTCTATCTGCTGTGCTTTAATTAGAAAGGCATTACGATGCACACACGGTGTTAAATGTATCATTTTCTTGTAAATTATATTTACAAGCATGCGTGGGGTTTTTGGTCTGTAGTACAGCTTTGGCATTTGTGTAGGGTCTCGTTTCGTCTCTCTTCCCGGGTGCCGATCAGCCCGCCTGTTTACATTCAACACACTTCAGTTTAAAGGCATTTGCATAGTCAAATCCCTCCTCATATCATAAATGTAATTAAATCTCGTAACGCAGAAGCAACCTCCAAATGTTTTGGCTGCTGAGGCACTTTTTTCCCCGCTGTTTTACAATCAATTAAAATGAAGGAGATTCACAGTCGCCGTTGAACTGCTCTGATCAGCATCAGCCGTGAGTTTATGATGTGCGCAAGACAGTGGCAATTAATGCGCGCCCCACGCCGGCAGGTGTTCAGCGCCCGGGGCCACCTCGGGAGAATCATATCTAACTTTGTGCGGACCTCAGTCAAAACTAAGACTTTGCGCGTCGGGTGTGCATTAAGAATATTAATGCCCATATTAATTTTGTATTGACCTTTCTCGCCTGCCTGCCTATCCAACAGTCCAAACAGAGAGAAAGGCAGTTTTAATTCCCCGGCTTGAAGACACAGCACAGGCAGAGAGCCTTTGGCTAATGAAAAAAGGCAGTCAAACAGAGCTGCTCACACAACATATTAAAATAGCAAGATCAATAGTCCACACTATGATTATAGCCAAACATTCCCATATTCCCAAACATCAGGCAGGGAAGAGTATACCCCTTTCTCTTGGATGCCAGCAAATGAAATCAATAATACGGCTTGAAGATCAGGCACCGACAGTAATGGGTTTTAAATATTTGTCATGTCTCTGGCGAGTGTTTTGTGGAGGATGTCGATTTTAGGATACTTCTCACAAATCAAGATATTTCTGGTTAAATGGGTTGTTTTGCTTTGAAACGGCACAAATACACTTCTGCCTAAGTCTATGTACACCTTGCAGAATCTTCAACAAAAAAAACAACTAGCATAAAAATTGTCTTTTATACAATAAAATTATAATAGGATTTCTGCTGATTTCAATTTACCCCCTTTGCTTCTTAACATGTGTTTTGTCCTCAAGTGTCTTTGACTGTTTCTGTCATTTTGTGCCTTTCAGGTCCTGGATGTTCTTTGGTTTCCCAGCATGCCGTGCACATCCTTCCTAATGGCATAATGATGAGCACTAGCGTGTGCCTATGTAGTGATGTTGAATCTAATACTAGCACACTTAATGTCTGCTGCTCAGGTGAATCAACACCTCAAAAAGTTCATTATTCCATCGGTCGGCAACGTTCACGCGCACATGCCAGCTAAACTTCATCAGCTGCAGACAAAGAGCGTCGCCGGAGAAGTGTTAAGACTCATGTTGTGTTTTTCTAAAGTCGACACTCTGTTTAAAGATCACTCAGGAGAAATTACATTTCTGCTTTGATTTAATTAAAGCTAAATATTGGCCAATCGTCAGCGGCCGGCCTGGCGCATGCTTGACACTATAATTATCTCCGGAGGTACTTTGTCTTAAAGGCCGCGTTCGAGCGTGAAACCAATTCCAGCGTTCGCTCATCAGGGGCCGCGTCGCTCGGTTCTGTTTGCTTACCGTTTCTCGAAGTCACGCCATTGAATCGAGCAGAACCGCTTTGTGACTCGTGCTGGCCGGGGAATTAGAATCGCTGCTGTTAATGAAGAAAATAATTCAGTCTGTTTGGTGGTCTAGTCGGTGGTAATTTGAAGACAAAATGTGCCACGTTTCGGCTGTAATCTCTAGACACTGAACAGCTTCCCAGCCCTTAACTGCTTAACTTGGAAGTGATCTGATGCATCTTCTGGTGATCCAGGATATTTTCTGTGAAAAATTCAGGGTGGGACATGTTCGGAAATTCATTGGATCATTAAAAAGTGGGCGTTACACCGTGTAGCTCTGCGGTTGGAGTGACTGAAGTGGTTTTGTGACATTAGCCACAAAGAAACGTTGTTTTAGAAGTGAAGCTTATAGGTTTTAAGCATATTTAACATTTAGATTGTATGTTAACTTCTGTTTCAGAATTATCTGTGAAGATTACATTGACGTGATGTTGTTGCTCAGACGACTGGATGGATGCAGATGTGCCCTACCAGACCAGAAGTCGTGTATTGCGGTGATGTAACTCGTAGACACTGCAATATGTTGCTTTTGATGGCACAGCAGAGTGTTACGACAAGCCGAGAGTATCCACCCATACATGTTCTATACTTTTTCGTTGACTTATCTACTCCATCTCTCTTCCCCCCCTCTCTCTCTCTCCTTCTTTCTTTTCCTGAATTATTCAACAATGTCACAGCAGTGACCCATTCCTTGTCAGCACTGTGCAGTACTTGCGAGTCTGAAGCCGTGGTGATGTGAGGTCTGTCTCTCTTCCTTTGCCTCCTCTCTATCTGTCTCTCCCTCTCTCTCCTGCCTGTAATTTGTGTCTGTGACAGCAGGTTGACGGCCGAGCGCCAGCATATGTTTGTATGCGTGTGTGTGTGGTGCCCGTAACACACAATCGCTCTCCCGCGTGCTGCCGTGTCACTGTGAGAAGCCTGGAGGAGACAGGCCGCGGGTTTTTTTAACCCGGCGCTCCGCCGTTCGCAGCTGCGACTTGTCACATTAGTCAACTCGAATTTTAAGAAAATCAATTCCAAAGTTTAATTCGCTCCACTCCCATGCCTGTTCTCCCTCCGCACCTTGGCCAACGGCGCCACCCCCCAGCACCTCATGAAACAGACTCCCAAGGGGCACAAGTCATCAATCTTAAATCACGTCCTCAAAACTAATGGCGGGGCTCTGCGCCGGGCCTGCTAAATTGAATTATTAGTGGATTGACAAAAAACTGCTGGGATTATTGTAAGGACAGGCAGTGAGAGGCTTAATGACAGGAAGTGGCGGCAGGGGGGTGGATGTGGCCAGAGTGAAGTAGGAATGGGAACGATTCAGAAGGGTCTTTGCTTCTTCCTGCAAATCATCATTTTCAACCGAGGCATGTTCACCTGTGCAAGCTGCCTGTCTTAGGCCTCAAACGCACTCTATAACGCAGACGCTAAAAGCTACGCAAGCTCGATTTCATGTGCGTTGTGTTCTGAAATGTGCCAGAGTGCAATTCGTAACGCAACGCAAGTATGCGTAACGTAGCTTTTCATGTCTAACGTAGCTTTTCATGTCTAACGTAGCTTTTCACCATCTGCTTCTGACACCATTTTGATCTTTCAGGTAAACTGGTGTCATGGCGGATGAAGGGTTCGTAGATATCTTGCTGAGCAAGGTAGTTGAGGTTAGACACCGTCGGCATGTTTTTAACTAGCTAGCTGAATAATAACACTGCGACAGACATTTGAAGATATCTTTAGGGTATCTTTGCTGTGTTGACTGCTAAAGCCATGCGAGCAGGTACGTACATTGTTTACCCACTTGAATGTAGTGTGTTTCTGGCCTTTCTTAAAGAAGAACTTGTTGTTGTCTATATATGATTTTGGTCAATGTGTCATTTTTAGAGTTAGTTGTAGTTATGTAGTTTTTTACCCTTTGTTTTCTAAGCAAATTAAAACTTCATTATCTGCCAGTCATCTTGTTAAATCTTCAAGTGACACGCCCCCAGTTGTAAAAGTTGCTTCACCCTGCGTGTCACTCGACTGACTGTTTGAAATGTATTTACAGGAGTTTTCCTCCGCCGGGCTTTTGTGTATGCGTGTTTAGAGTTACAGCAGCGCTCCCGGCTCATGATGGTGATGGATGAAAGTCGCTCGCTCCCAGAGCGCGCCACTGAATTAAATTGAAAGCTACTGTTGATTCTCCCCGTTACCGCCTCGGAATCAAGTTTGTTAGAAATTGATTTAAGCCAGGGGGGTCTTTGTGGAAAGAAGGCGGCAGCGATTTCCTCTTGATGGGAAGGGATGATTAGATTTGTTTTGTCTCTCTTTTCCTTTGCCGGTGTCAGCAAATCAGATCAGTTCTCTCCCCTGTCAACACGCGCTCCTTGTTGAGCAGTCAAAGCTAATTTGCAGACGTGCCACTTGTTATTTTTCTTCTTTCTTCCCACCCCACAGCCCCTAAAAGCCACGCCGTTCCTTTTCCCTCTTGCCTGTCCGTTGAGATGTTTTGACACCGATGGCGGAAAACAACGCAGGCGACTTCTGCCGCTATCGAGGGTAGGTATCATCAGTGGAACGTCTACAAGCTGATCCTGTTTACCCTGGATGAGGGGTTGGGAAGCCAAGACGTCTTCTCTTCTGGGCTGTCATCTTTTCTACCTTTGTACGGGATGGTTTCCAGTGGGAAAACAGAGCTTCTGAGTCGTCATTCATCACTGGAGGTTGTGGTTTGTTTCGGAAGTCTCCAATGGCAGAAGTCTATCTCCGTATCATCCATCTTCGGGCCAAACTCTTGTCAAATGAGAACGCGGACGGGTCTCACCTCAACACTGCAATTAAACCTCAGCATCTCTTGCTTAATAAACAAGCACCCAATGTTAAACCGGATCAAATGTAGATGTGGTGAGGGGTTATCGTATTTATTTCGCTGAAGAATGCTACGGCATCTCCACCTTTGACATCTTGCAAGACACAGCGGGCCAGTCATCACATGATTTTTCCTCAAACTACGCTAAGACCGTGTCGTGTTTTGAAGACTTGAGTCCTTCCCATCAGAGCGACGGGGACTGAAAGAGAGCGGCGTAAACCTCTGTCTAGATCATCCACAGGAGATTTGTCAATACACTGAACCATATAGGTTGTGGCAGTCTTTCTTCAGGGACGGAATTTGCCTTGAAGGTACTGTCTTTTCTCATCTTCAACGTCAGCCCACGGGCTTCAAGACAACATATGTTCTCTTCATGTCGGCCCGACACGGCCCCACCAGTCATGTGACACATTATTGAGCTTAAACGCATCACATATCTCAGCTCTCTACCAGAACAGATGGCCCAAATTACCGTCCCAGAGATGCTCATAGACGCTTTGACAAACATGCGGTGCCCTACTACGAAATGACAATATCATTAATTGGTATCGGGGTGCCTTCGCACAGCGTGAAGGCCTGTCTAAAACTCACAGATGTAAAAGATGAATCTGTTGCCTTCAGGAAGGTGAGATGAAAATCAATGACGACGACTCACTGTTTGGAGTTGCTCTCCTCTTTAAACAGAAGAGAGATGCCCTTCCTCCTCCTCTGGGGGAGATCTTTTTTGTCCTTTAAATGGACTCTGTGATGGTGACCCTTCTGGCTCTGGTAATTATGACAATTTGAGAAATTTCCTCTCATTTACTCCATGTGAGAGTTAATTGATTTTACCACCCAAGAATCTTTCTAAATATTATAAAACCTCTTGAAATGTAGAAAGAGTGGTTTGGTTTTAGTATTAGTTTTCATGAGTTATTTTTCTGTTTTGAGATTGTAAGTGTAAATTTATTTTTAATATGACCATTTTACTTTCAAACAAATTGGAGAAACATTAATCGCGTTTCAGTACATTTAACTATTTAAACATGCATTTAACCAATAATACGTTACAATAAAGTTGTATTTGTTAAAATTATTAAATACTTGAGCTTAAATTAAATAATAATGAACAATGTAGTTTTTCAGCATTTTTAATCTTTGTTGCCAGTACAGTTGTTCATGTTAGTTTACTGTGCATTAACTAATGTTAACAGATATAACTTTTGATTGTAAAAATGAATTAGTAAATGCTAAAATTAACATGAGCTAAGATGAATAAATGCTTTAGAAGTATTGTTCATTGTTAGTTCATGTTACCGCATGCATTAACTAACGTTAACAAATACAACTTTATTGGAAAGTGTAAAGTGCAAAGGTGTTAAGAAACTATGCTGCTTTGCAATAATACTGTAATTGGCAGACTGAACATTAAAATAGTTTTATAAATTTATTGTTGAACACAAAGAAATGGGAGGGATTCATGAAATTTGCAAAAACAGATGTTGATATTAAGAAGACTGCAATTAAGTTGTTTTGATTAAGTATTAATAACTAAAAAAATACACATTACTAACGCAATAAAACACAACAAAAACATAGCGTAATACAAAACATGATTTTTGACATTTAATTTTTTTTAACTCTTCAAATATATGTGCAACAATCAAAACAATTTTGGAATCAATATACCAAAAAGTAAAAAAAATGTATAGCAAGTAACCCCATAGATTATTGTTCATGAAAATGCAATGAAATGAGCAGCTCATGTTTAATATTTCGTCATAAGAATTTCTGTGCAGGCATAACACAGAGAGCTGTAATCTTGTGGCGGGTCTGTCTGAGTCTCTCTGGATGTGTGGAGCCCTTGTTCATGTTAAACAGAGATTAGTGCTTTCATTTGCCATACAGCTCAGTTCTCGCCCTCTCGTCTCCTCTGCCCCCTTCAAGTATTCAAAATTAATACTACCCTCAGCTCTGCGGCCACTGTCTGATATTAGCGAAGTAATAAAGAGGATGAATTTTTTAAAGCATATAGTCTGAGAGGCTTAATATTAGACTGTTATCAATGACAGGTCAAGCGACGTGGGGAATTTTGCTGTCGGTCGTAGGTGCCTTGCAATTTTGATAGCTTCGTCATTATTCATTTAACTTATTTTATATGACTGAATATGCGGCACATAGGCGGGCAGTCTTTTTTGATATGAGGTTTCAGTTGTAAGGTTAATGGATCGTTTTATCAAAACCATTTTCTAGTGTGTGAAATTGGTAAAAGCCAGCCTGGTTTCAGTTGCTCTCCCAGCTGGAATACAAACAAGAACCAGTTAACTTACCCTAATATTTCAGTTTGGGCAGTTTTTTTTTTTTAAAGAACACGAACTTGAAATATTTGGCACCATCTCCTCACATTCTCCATCCTTCTCCAACATCTCACTTCTTTTTTGTTGTCCTCTCTCCATTAATCTTTCCGAAAGGGCGGACATCATCCATCTCCCCAGCCGCCTGTTCCCGCAGGGTAAATTACTCCAGAGGGCCGCGTGACCCCGCTCTGTATCAGGTTGACCCGCGTCTTGTTTGCCATTTTGTGTACGCTGCTGTTTATTTAACAAGGTGCAGAGTGAGAGGGCCTTGCGGAGACGGTCCTTTGATAGTAACTTTGACACCCGAGCTGAATAATAACCCTCATTATGGAGTGTCTGACAGCTTCTGAAGGAGCTGATTTATGAATATGCTGGGGGCTGATGCTCGTTCTCCTCGGCTCTGCCTGCATGTCGCGCAACCGTCTCCGCGCATTCCTCCTTTCTCCATCGCTTTCATTTTAGAGATGCGCTGGCGATTACAGGAGTGTTAAAAGACTGCAGGACTATCTGATGATGTAGAAATCTGTGTCCTGTGATCAGACCTTAATCATCTATTGAGTTCAAGAGCTAAACAACTGATAGAATAACTGATAAACAATAACGTTTTCATTTTGAAAATATAACTCTGCTAATGAAACCATTGAGGTCATCGAGCCCTCTTTTCTCAACCTCTTCCTCTAAGCCCCCCTTCATACCGAGACCACTTTACATGATAAAACAATTTCCCAGTCTCATATTTGTTTCTAGTTGAATATTCAGTTTCATTTTGAAGTCAGTTTTAGTAGTAAAAGAGGACTGTTTTATGTTGACTTGAAAGTTTTTTTGCTACGGTTACTTTTTAAGATCTCCTCATTCAAACTGTTAGTGTCTAAAAAGAATTTAAAACTTTTTTTTTAAATAGTTGCTCATGAAATTTTAAAGCCACTCATGAGATTAAATCTTTTTAAATATCACTCATATCAAAGGCTGTCTAAATAAATGATGAAGTATGTATTTCTTCTTTTTTTGACACCCCAGCAGAATCAATTAAGCGGGGCAAGGCAGGGATCTCTGGGAAGGCTGCAGGTTTGGAGAGGCCTTGAGCCTGAGATTTGGATGCCGTGGAGGTGGGCTATCCAGTGGATATGCATAAACGGGCCGGGGAGGATGAAAGCCGCTCTGCAGATAAAGCCGTAGCGGTCTGTCCGGAATCCTGCTGCGTCGGCCCTGATTTATGACCATCACAGTCAGACTCCCTAGCAAATCCACCTCGGTCTTTTGTTTAGCGTACTCGTTTGCCTTGTGTGTATCGCAGCCAGCTTGCACTGAAGGGTCAAAGACAATTCATTCATAGAAACTGGGCCGTTGGACTGTGAGACTCCGGTAGGCGATGTCGGAGGGAAAACTAAAACTATAAAGTCTGCAGTAAAAGTAAATCTGGAGTTGATATGTTCAATAAAATGCTACAAGTTTTAGAAATTGACTGGCTTTAAAACTATTCATTTGCTCTACTATATTTTGAATTTTTGTGTACAAAAATATTTGTTGCGACATGATTTATCATCTTTTTCTTGCATGTTTGTTCGCTGTTGAAACCTCATACTGTACGTCTTCATTATTATTAGTCACCCTTTGTTTGTCACTGGGTTTTGCAAA
This sequence comes from Triplophysa rosa, assembly GCF_024868665.1. Lineage (NCBI taxonomy): Eukaryota > Metazoa > Chordata > Actinopteri > Cypriniformes > Nemacheilidae > Triplophysa > Triplophysa rosa. The sequence goes on along the minus strand of NC_079913.1, from coordinate 1,564,076 downwards.
TATCTAGCTAATAAAAAAGATTTAAAGAGTGCGTGTTAACTTTGATAACAGAGTATTTATTATTTTACAAAGTAGTGTTTTTTTTTCGTTTCCTGAAAAACAATGAATTTGGACATCTGAGGTTTCATAAGGACAGCAACGATTTGATGTTTGGACGTGAACAAGTTTTTTACCGTTAATGTGTTTTCCTTGGTTGCTCTGCTTTTTAATAATTACTTTTAGGAAACCACAACAAACCCAAAATATGGGCACTTAAAAACTCCCTGTTTGCTGCCCGGTCCATTCAGAGCCAAAAAGCATCTCTGGATTCATATGTTCTGTGTTATTTGATGATGTTTTCATGTCATTAGTGTAATAATGATGTCGTACGGTTTCCACAGCGACGAGGTCTGGCCCGTCACACTAGAACTGAACCTGAGGACACAGCCGATGCCTTCGAGTAGCGCTCTGATGTTTCTCCCCGCTCTCTCGCATGCGACATTAAGAAGTCTGGATAAAAGGTAAGGAATAGGCTTTATTAACTTTAAATATGCATGATGTTTCTGAGAAAAGTGCAGTAAGGCATCGAGAAACGTCCAAAAGCTTGACTACTTATTTCTTGCTTTTTTTCTCTCTTCATCTCTCCTCCAAAAATTGTAAATAATTGAAAACAGAAGAGAAGAGAAGGAAGGGGAGAAAAAAGACAGCAAGATTCTGACACTCTCTGCATAAACATCTCCTTATTAGTGACCCTACATGCCCAGGGAGAGAGAACTGCTGCCACGCACGCGTGCTGTCACGAAACTTTTGCCTTTACTGTAACTTTTCCTAGTTTGACTTAAATGCCCTGCTAGTCTAAGGGTCATAGGTCCTATAGACGGTTTCATCTTAACAACATAAATAACGTTACTGCGCATGCGCACTTTTGTGACCCCAACTGAACTTCTGGTACACACTCACAAACAATAGTAGATTATTTCTGATAACAAGCAAAAGAAACCGTTACTTAGCTAAACTTCTCCAATATTTGTTTAAATGCGAACAAATAGAGGACCCATTCAACAATTTTTTTATTAAAAAAATGAACACAACAAAATTCAACAAATCGTTTATTTAATACAATTAGTATGCAGTTAAATAATAATAAAAATTAATATTAACATAAATTATTTAAAATATAAATAGTTATTCTATCTACATACCCCGCGGGTCCCCTTGCATGGAATTTGCCATGTTGTTTCTACAGAAGCCCTAAACGGACAAACTGCTCTACAGAGCGCGTTTTGTAAATGCATTTCTCCTTCATATAAGAAGCAAAAACGTGACGACATCTTAGTGGTGTGTCAGCCACTGTTGTGCTTTGAAAGGAAGGGGTGGAGTGAACCGTTGATTGCAACTCGCAACCTCACCACTAGATGCCCCTAATTTTCATACACTGGACCTTTAACGGTTAAAGCACAGGTTTTATTTGGATTATTCTACAAGAAATGACACCAACATGAAAGAAACCACGTCGATTACAATTAATATGGAGTTCAGAAGCGTGTCTGATGTGTACGTTGTCATGCTAATGGAATACAGCGCATAGTAAATATACTGCAAATTAAAGAGTGACTGCATTTACACTGTAGCACTTTCAGAGTAAAAACATGCTAATACTGTACATCTTATTCAGAAAAAACAGATGACAAGGCTGTAAAAGAGAAGTCATTTACTTCTACATCATACAGTCTAGTAATATATGTTAAATGGACTATACGTCTGTCACTCATCCTCTTTTTCTGATTGGATCATAGTTGATTTACATTTACGCATTTGGCGGACACTTTTAACCAATTAAAGGGATTCAATCTGTGCTTTTTAACAGTATTACCTTTGTTGAGCTAACAAAAATAGAGCTACATATACAGATCTATTTCTATTTAGAAAGACAGAAAAATGAAAAGAGAATAGGATATTTCATCCATAATTTGTTTTTTTTCTCACGGTGTTCAACCTTATTCACTCTTTACTTTCCTTATATGGAAGAATTTAATGGAAGTCAATGGTGACAGTGACTGTCATTGCGTTTAACGTTGTGTTCCATAGAAGTCGTCGTCATGCAAGTTTAGTCGATAACGACAGATTTTTTAATGCTTTAAGTCAGCTGTACAGTCATTTTCAGAATACATGCTTGTCCATTATAAATAGTCTTACTACATCTTACACAGTCTGTTTGTAGCATTTGTTATAGTAGCTCTTGGTCTATAATGTCGATGGAAGTTCATTTTTATCCTTTTACCCACCAGTCACACACACACGCACACACACACACACACACACACACACACACACACACACACACACACACACACACACACACACACGCACACACACACACACACACACACGCACTTCGGCTGTTAAGGCTGTATTGAAAGTGTCAGAGCACGTAGATAAACAGCGTGTATTTACCCCGCATTACGATTCTGTCACATTCAACTCTTTACCAGAGCTTGCTGGGGTATTTATGGCCCCTGGTGCTATTTATTATGACCTGCGTTGCCTTTATTATCTCATAGCTCCTCAGTAGCTGGTGATACATGGAGGCTCCTCTGAATTTTAATTTCTGAAATGTGTGATTATTCCTGCCAGGGCTCTGTAAGAGGACGTCCTTCATGGTTCCCTATCAGTGATGGATTAACACTCGCTCGGCTAATGAATGGGACTCATAAGTTGTTAATGCTGTTGTAAGGTGCAATTTTTATTCATTTTCTAGCAGGCGAGTCACGTTCACCTCGTTTTCCAGATGTGTTTCTCCTGCTTTTTGTTTTCAAAATTGCAGCTATAAAATTGATATTAAATGTTTTTTTAATAAAGGTGATTGAATAAGCCATGTTCTATTGTGTTGAAAGTGCTCGGTAACCAATCGTTGTACAGTTAAGCTAATACGTTTTTGCATTGCAGTTGTTTGTCAAATTTAATATTGCAATATAATATATACATTTCTGACATACTTGTTATGATGAGGGGTATGGATCTCATCCAGAGATGAATTCTCACCTACATCAGCCCAATGTATCTTCCAGTGTATGGAAATGAGTAAAACTTTTTTTTCTTTCAGGGTGACTGATACACCGCACCGTTTGTGAAAGCCCAGTTACATTTGACATCGATTCTGTGGAGGATTGCCGGGTCGGTTTCAAAGCTGTGCCCAAAGCCTCGGAGCTCCCCGAACATTTTATTGACAGGTGCTGTAATCTTTGCATCCTCACAACATGCTCGGTACATCATCTGAGCCCTTTTGTGTGCGGTCTAAATTACAGCATAGCAGGCTAAGCATTTAAAACACACCATGCTTCAAAAATCCCACGCTTCCGTGGTTAAATTACAAGTACACAGAGCCTGCTCCACTGCGTAGATTATTCTCAGGTATGGAAAGCCAGGAAAGAGGGTTATTTCAGTTTAAATAGCACAGTAGTTGTCCCAAACTCGTTTCCATTTTGGGATAATACAGAATCATCAGTAAGGTCTGGATGAGCCATCACTGTCTAATGAAGGATTTTTCAGCTGAAGTTCTCTACCGATCTACACCTTTTTGTTTTAATAGCAATGGGCTTGACCTGTTGGAGAGGAGTGATCGTTGTACTCCTTGTCTGTCTCCGATGTCTATTAAAGGGTTAAAAGTGTCAGGGAAGTGGGTACTATTGACCTTTGACCCTTTTCACAGAGACGATTAAAGTTAAAGGCACTGTCATGAGAGCACGCTTTGTTGTGGCCCTTCGACAGCCACCTCCACTCCAGACTGGAGTACCCGCTCTCCTCCTGTGAACCAGGGCGAAGGGTGAAGGATTCCGTTTTAGCGAGTGTGTGAATGTGTGAACAGCAGATGGGCTGAATTGGTAAAAGAATCTATTTTTGTGTGTTTTGACATCACATACAGTAATGAAGCATCTTTTACACTCTCCCCATTTATTGAAAATATTTTATTTTCTTACAAATTATCTAAGTAATAGGATAATAAATGAAATCAGTTTGATTGATTTGAATCCTTTCAAACGGTTAGTTTCACTTAAACGAATCATTTCACTGAATCAACAGAGTTCACTCAGTAGTATGGACGTCTCAGTGTGACTTTTCGAATACTTTAAAATGTTTTATTTAAATATACATTTGTGAATATGAATTGTATTTTCATTTGGGAATTATAGACCCGGTTTCACAGACAAGGCTTAAGGCTAAGTGACATTGTTTTGTGTCAAGATGTGTCGAGGCATTTTTATAAAAGCGACATAAATATCTATATAATTCAACCAAGGCATAGTCCTGGCTTAAGCTAAGCCGTGTCTGTGAAACCGGGCCATAGTGTTTATTTTAAACTAGATAAACTTTATACTGTTTTCCGTCTTTCACTACACATTTTAAATCTGTGGTAAAAGTATTCTTTTGTTTAGTTTTTGTTTAGTCGCTTTGGATAAATGCAGTTTTTAGAGCCAATAATTATCTCACGCACCTTCAAATTCAATGTACAGAAGATAAACGCTGTATTTGAAAATGACATTTTATTAAGTTAAAGCTTTTCCTCCAGAGAATATCTGTATGTATTCCAAATTCTTGCTTATTTGGTCATCGGTGTGTCAGGCTATAGTACGTGACACAGCGTCTGTTAAATCCTATGGGGAGTGCTATACACATGACACTTACCGTACCTGTGCACTCGTCTTGTTTTGTCTACAAATAATAGTGTTTTATTTCAGCCGTAGTTTTGAAGTGGGTTTTGACTTCCTCCGGTGTATGTGACACATGAGGGGGTTCCTGCCAAACACAGTGGCTGGATGTGTCGCGCTGGGCTGCGCTCGCTGGAAAGGTCACACGTTTGAAGGGATGGCCATTATGTCGGTGTCACCGCATGATGATGTATCGTCGGAGCCGGGCTCTACCTGACACACTGTGAGCATGAATATGATTTCAGAGAGCATTAAAAATTCAACAGCCTGACCTAATTACACTGTAATATTCAGATGAAGGTCCACACATCACACTGGGAGCTTTCTTTAGGAATCCATTCTAATTGCGTTTCGTTTGATTTGTCAATATCAGGAATCGTAATGTCTGACGCGATGTGGAATTACATTGTTTGTTTACACATCTCCCCCCCCCCCCCCTTCGTATTAACTCTATGCAAATTCATTTTTGTAGATTCTGGAAGGCTCACATTGTGATTGGTGAAGTTGTGTGTGTTTGGACGGTCTGGTGGAAATCCTTATTTACCGCTCCAGTCTTGCTTTAGGCCCTTCGCTCTTCACTAAAGTAGCGCAGAAGCTGGGATTACACTAAAGATAAACACTATCTCCGCACACAGGCGGTCCTGCTGAAAAGCTCCGCGTCTCCCGGCATTGTTCTAGAGTTAAATCAATTCCCCACGGCATTCAACTCGCTTTTCTTACCCCGCTGATCAGGCCCGGTTACAAACAGCTATCATTTGCATGAGAAAGAGAGGGAGCTCAGATGGAGAGAGTGGCGTATTATCAATATTACAAAGTGTTGCAGGTAGCTCCACTGAAGTCGACCAGGAGCCCGGCTTTTCATGTCTCGGCGCATTGATTTAATGCTACTTCAAACGAATCGCAGATCAATTGGATTTCCCAGAGGCAGATTTAATGAGCCGCGCACCGCAATGCATGTTTGTGCCCCCCGTCATCCTGGCAGAGAGACACGTCATTCTTGAGGAATCATTTCTGGTCTTCTGGTCACAACAACAGTGCAAAGTTGGTGGAATTGTGTAGGTGAATTTCTTTTATGCGCCAAACTTTGCCTGAGAGCTTTCTGGTTGGGACATACAACATGGCTGTATGTTAGAGTTTTAAAGGGACGGTTCACCCAAAAATAAAAATTAATTCATCATTTATTCACCCTCATGTCATTACAAACCTTTATGGCATTTTTCTTCTGCAAAACACAAATGAAGATATTTTGAAGAACGTTCGTAGCCAAACAACATTGAACCCCATTGACTTCCATTGTATGGACACAAACCACTGAGACATTTCTCACAATATTATCTTTTGTGTTCCTCTGAAGAAAGTCATAGAGGTTTTTAACATATTTCTGGGGTGAACTATGAATTGTATATAAATTTGATACATATCCTGAATGCTTACTAAAATACCATGGTGCCATCATCTGATACAATCACTGCACCACTTTACTTTTTGGAAGTGTAGTTTCATCTAAATGAGTCCCATCAGTCTTGGATGAATGTCCCTGATTCTCTGTTACGTCTAGAGAGTGTAGATCCGATCTGACTTTCATGACTTATTTTGTATATTTAGTAAGTGATGTAATACCCGGCTCATACGTCATTATCTTTCTTGTGCCAGTTTTCCATTTCAGCATCTTTCTCTCCACAAGGCCGACCCTCACCGGGTTCGTCTCGATGCTGGCACAAGCCCTCTCGGTTTGACAGGCATGTTTTGAGCGGCTCTATACCATCATACAGAGAAGCAGGATAAATATTTATCCCCAGCTGCTGATCCACACCTGGGATCAATAAGGCTCTTTCTCTGTGCTAATCAGATTGCCTCGGGATCATGTAATTACTGTTTAATATCCTGTTACAGTGAACAGAGGGAGACCCGCCCGGCTGCCAGCTCCTTATTCCTCGCGCTGTCATCTGAGCGGTGTTTATATCTGCCGGGCCTGACCGCAGCATGGCAGGCACTCCCACGGGCCGGCTGACGCCACAGGTTCACGCAGCAGTCACCGTATCGCCGAAATTCACATCAGATTCCTGTTTGGATCGGAGGGAGAACTTAATAAGGAAACAAGCGAAATGAAATGAATACATTGGGGAGGGAAAACTAAGCTGTTGTGGAAGTCACATGCCGTTGTTTGGAGCATTCATTCTCTTTTAGACATGTCATGATTAAACTGTATTGTTCTTTTTTTAACGATAGTTTATAAAAATTGGACATTGACGTTTTTAGTGTGAACTGCAAAGAACCAATAAGGTGCAAAATTAGCATTTTATGCATCCATTTTGTCTAAGTGATGGATAAGTGTGCACTAATTTCATTAGATTTTCCATTTTATTTTAATAAGTCTGTTTATTTTGTTTTATAGAGATTGTGTCACTCCAACTAAATTGTGTCATTTACTAGAATATTTATGTTTTAGTATCTTAAATAATTTTATTGAAATTATTTAGTTTTTATAATGCACTGAACTGTGAGCTGTGGACGTGTGAAACACAAATTCGTTTCTATGTGACAGAAATGACAAATAAATAAACTTTTTTCCTTTGCAGAAAACAAAATATATTTTAAAGAATGTTGTTAACCAAACTACATCGGACTACATTGACTTCACTGTATGGACATTTCTCAAAATATCTTCTTTTTTCTTCCGCGGAACAAAGTCATACAGTTTTGGAGTGACCTATGGTGAGTAAATGATGATTCTATTTATTATTTTAACTCCGCATTGTATTTGACTGATGTTCTGACTCTATCTCATTTTTGTCTTGCACCTCGCCAGTTTTGAACCACTGTTACATTACGTCCTCTATTATTTTTCCAACCTGTTTTAGCGATTCAAAGCATTCAAGAGCACCTGTCCTCGGCTTGTCAAACTTTTCGTCTCTGGACTCAAGCTGCTCAAAGTGCACGTGCCACCCAACTAGACGTCACGCCGCGCGGCCGCCAATTCAGTACTCAGAAATCACGCGCATCAAAATTCAATCACACCCGAGCACCATCCAGGTTCCCACCTCCACCCCCTTGTTGACTTGATTAAGGTGAGTGGAGATCGCTTCACACATGCACGCTGGCGAGCACCTGTGTGGCGCACTCGCACACGAACACAGGAGGGGTTCATAAGTCTGATTTCGGAGCTTCATAATTGGCAAAGGATGTTTTAGACCTGACGCAGAGCCGGTTTCTTATTGCTTCTTTGATTTTAATGCGCACGATTACAGCACTAGGGTCCATTTAAAGAATAGCTCGGCTCTTAAGATGAAGAAATTGCGTCAACAGCCATGGTGTACCCTGCCATTACCGTTCCTGTTCCCCTACTCCTATCCTGCTATTTGTGCCCATTAAAAAAGCCTGGTCGAAGGAGTGCAATTCATTCAGAGGTATTGTATGTGGTAATGTACACTATTAAGTACCGGTATATTGAAACAAACCTTTGATTAAATGTATTTGAATCACAAAGAAACAGCAAGAACCCTCCCTTGCCTTTGTTAATGAGGGCCTCATTGTGCTACCTGTGCTCACCGACTTTTGTGCCTGTGGTTTCAAGGGGCCTTTTCTCCCACTTCTACTCTAATATTAAATCAAATCAACTTGGAAGAAAAAAGGCTTTTGTTCGCATTCGAATAATTTGTACATATTGTTAGTTATATGGGCTCGTAACAACGTGAAGCAGGGAAGGACGTTGTATTTTTCCAGCATGGCATTAAAATGACGGCTATGTTCAATAGTTATTTATTTAGGTTTACTTTGTCATTAATCTATTTGTTCATTAGCACATTCATGTTATTCAGGATGCTAATTTGTGTTGCGATGCAATTCAAACATGGCAATACAAACAAACACAAACAAACATGAACCGAGCCAGCCTGCAAAGCTTCCGCGATTTTTATTCACGTAAAGTAAATGGCGAATATAAAAAACGCAAGGCTTTTAACACTCAAGCACCTTAAATACACAATACAAAGACAGCCATACCGCGCAAATCTACGTTAGTATCATACTGTTTGCATAATAGATTAGAAATTAGCATTTTTGTTCATTTTCCATGTATGCACAGTGCCCTGAAAGAAAACGTTCCATGCATATCAGATCAGCCAGCCTTCCGTTTTGCACAGTATATTATTTGACAATCTAAAATGTGTAATTTGCATGAAATTGCTTAATTAAAACACAGTCACTTGGGGTATTAATTTCTTTGTCTGCCGACGGAGTGCGGCGCGGGCAGATGTAAAGTGCTGTCAGTGAGGAATGTCAGGCGACATCGTCCCAGCACGCCGCGCCTTGGCTGGGGAGGGTACGGTGCCCGCCTGGCTGGTTTGGGCACGCTTGGTAATCGTAGGCCCCTGTGATGACAGCGTACAAAGGAGGGGATGGAGGGGCGATGGAGGAGGAGGAGGCCGGCTGGCAGCATGCCATCAGCATGTAAACGTTGGCTGCATCCTAAGACTGTATTCCACCCATCATATCATGTTGTCTGCCAAAATATTTCATTTTTTATGTTTGATTAGGAAAATCTTTAAAATAGTGTTTTGACAAGTGTTTGGCAAACGTTGACATTTTTTACCACTCGCAGCTAAATAAATCATTTTACAAAGAAAATACCCAGGGGAAAATTGTATTGCTTTTATAAAGGTCTGATTTATTTTGGTAGGTTTTACTTTTTACTTCTCCTGCTGTATAGAAATGTTATATAGCTGTAAAATGAATGTGGTCAATAAATCTGGAGAAACAACTGAGATCTTACAAGATCTTTTTCTCTTTTCTGTTGGAAGTAGAATAGGCTGCAGATGTTAAATTTGTTCAAATATCACTTCAAGGTATACATCTTGTGAAAACTGACATTTTGTATGTGTAATGTAGCTTAAAAAGTACCTTAAGCGATATAGTAACCTAACTTTCCAATATAATCACAATAAGAAAACAGTTTTGATGTAAATGGTCTCTGATAGCACGTGGTCTTAAAGGCTTAAAGCGTGTTGGTAGATTGTGACGTGTCAGATGAAATGTCCTGTTTACAGTTTGCCAAGTGTCAGTGTAATTCTCACCCTGTACCCTTTTGTCTTAAATATCAAAGCCAACACGGGCACGGTAACATTTGAATATTTCCAGCGCTTCATAAGGGGACATCGCACAATAGGTTCGGGGGGGGGGTGGAGGCGTAGTGAAGTAGCACATATCAAAATGAAAGAGCCCTTTCTCTCGCTCATTTTCTCTCTCACATCAGTGACTGCCTGTGAAGGGCTTCCAAATCACAGTCCTTGTAGCATTCAGCACATACAAAGGCTTGTGTGAGACTGAGCAGGCAAGGCCTAATTAAAATCCTTTAACAGAGAGAGAGAGGTGGCACGCATCGAGCCGGGTTGGAATGGTAAAGGAGGTTGTCACTGAGTTGGGGCGTCGACAGCCACACACAGATTCGGTGACAGCTCGCCAGAGCAGCTAACACACACGCCATTTGCTCAGAGGGTCTTAATTGGGTCTTTGATGTCCTTTAGAAAGGTGGTAGCGAGGAAATATTATTGTCGCCCACTTTCATACTGCCTACCAGCTTTGACTGTTTATGATTTACAAAAGATGTGCTTCTGTTTCTCAGTTTCTTGCGGTCTTTTTTTATTAATAGGGATGAGTCAGGATGGCCGACAGGGTGAAGTAGTAGGCGTTTTTTATACTTAAGTGATGCCTAACTGTAATTGTAATTTTATATTTATCTATATGGATGTGATTTAATATTCTTTTTAAATATATTTTAATAATAATTAAATGATAGTGTATAATTTATATACAATTGTTTAATATACTAATATTGATGTAATTAAATGTTAGAAATTACATTTTAGGAGACAACTTCCTCTAAAGGGTTCTAGTATGCGGTACAAAAAGGAAAATGTTAACTTTACAATAAGGTTGTATTTGTTAAGATTAGTAAATGTTTTCGCTCGGGGGTTTTCAAACCCCCAAAAATGATGAATTTCTTGTGGGACCCCCTTCCTAAAATACATATTCATCTTTATTTATTTTTTGTATACAGAAATACACATTTAATGTGTGGTAAATAAACAATTGTGATGCAAGTAACCTTAAATTTATGCTTTGTCTTTTTATTTCTCTGAGATTTTCTGGGGACCCCCTAGAATCTTCTCGAGGCCCGGACCCCAGTTTGAAAACCCCTGCTTTGACTAGGGTTGGCTACCGAAACCCATATATATCCGGTATGTAACTGGACCGAATCGAAACGCTGATTTCGGTGCCTCGTTTCGGTGCCACTTAAATGCTGACTGAGCCGTCGATTGAGACATTTGCCCTCATTCACATGAACGAAAGTCGGAAAGCTCAGGAAATACAAATCCAACACATCGGAACACGAATGACCCTTGGATTCGTCATGAAAGACAGTTTAATGCACGCTCTCTCTCCCTCCATCTCTGCGAGTTCAGCATTAGTCACCTGGCACAGGCTTTAACTTCAACCGCCGCGTAAGGCAAGTTTTAAAGTGTAACTAACGTTAATTCAAAACGCACATGACGCGTCTATAATGTAAGCGATTATAATAAAACTGTAGCGTGCGTTTAAAATCAATGAAGCGTGTGCTGTGTGCCGTGGAGCTCATTCTTAACACAGTAACGTATTTGACTAGACAGACAAGCGAGACACAGAAGTGAAAGTGCTGAAACCTTCTAGCACCTGTCAATCTGATCTCCAGACATCAGTCTGTCAAGCTTTTTACTCTTGACTGCATGTTTAGGCATAGAATTACTATACTATTCATTATACATACTGTCTGTTTTTAAAATAATGCACATATAATGTAGCCTAGAAGGCTCTCTATAATTGGACTTAATCTGTTGATATATTCGACGCATTTTCTGCCCATATTTAATACAACGATGGTGAGCATTTAGTTCTAGCTGGAGGGTAAACCGTAAACACTGTAACATCTTTCTAGCAATGTTAGCGTCCATGCTCATTTCACAATCACTTAAAACTTTTCATTGAATGTATTGCTCTTTAATGTCATCCCCACCGGTGTTTTGTGGCTCTTTTTGAAAAGTATCGATTTAGGCAGCGGTACCGTTTTAAAAGTATCGGTTTGGCACCGGTATCGGGAAAAAAACCTAGTTTTGACTAACATGGACTAACATTGAGCTAGCTTTATAGCATTTAATTATCTTTGTTAATGTTTGTAAATGCCAATACACTTGTTCATGTTATAACATGCTTACGAAGAGTACTAAATTCTGTGGAAGTATTGTTTATTATTTGTTCATGTTAGCTAATGCATTAACTAATGTTAACAAATACAACCTTATTTTTATTTTTGTTGCCATGAAATATCCTCATGTTGTTTCAAACATGTATGACTTTTATTCTTTGTTGAAATACAAAGAATTCAAAGAAAAAAAAAATATTTTTTTTATCTTATTTTTTACTTGTACATATTTACATGCATACATAGCTTTACACTCTCTATATCTTTATCTTATGTTTATTGTAATGTATTTCTTAATTGTTTATACCCATAGGCCCTTATTTAAATCATTGTGTACTGTATTCTATTGTGTTATGGTCTCTGTGTACTGTTGGTGCTGTTTCTGTGTTCTGGATGCTCCTGTCACCAAAACAAATTCCTTGTATGTGCAAACCTACTTGGCAATAAAGCTCTTTCTGATTCTGAAATACAGGTGGACAAATCTATAGCATATAGCATGAGGGTTTGTAAAAGATGACTGAATCCTTGAAATCTGACTAGTTAAGTGGTCTTCCAAACCACCCATGACTTTGTGCATCGCTACTTTCAAAATCATTAGCGTTAGCTCACATTTGAACTCCTGTAAGGGTCACAGCATTTGTAAAGTCCACACTGTGTTTACAGTAATTCTCTCTACATACATTCACAGCCATCGCGAGGGGAAATTAAAGACACCCTGTGTTTGTGTGTGTGTGTGTGCGTGTACAGGATGGAGAAGGCCGAGTCCCCGCTGCCACCGTGGATCAAATGAAACAACAAGGGCAATGGCAGCTAATGTGGGGAGCTGTTTAGTGCAGGGCTGCCTTTTGAAATGATGATGATAATGGATTCAGTCCGCTCATTAATGGAGTCCGAGTGCTCGTTAGAGTGAACAAACAAGCCAGCCTGTCAGCACTGGAAATGCCAAGTGCCGGCAACTGTCTGCGTTTTATCTGAGGACGCCACGCTCTCGCCATTTACCCACCTACTCCACCCCCCACATCAAAGAGATGCTGCAGCGCGCCATCGCCCGTCACCCTCGGAGGCGGCTCGGGCCGTGGAGTCGCCAGGTCAAGAGGACTGAAATCTACTCCATACAAACAGGTTTTTTATTATACTGATGCTTTTGCTCACACATGCGTGAGAGTTACTTTTTAATGTGAGGCGAGTCGTTTTCTTTTTTAGATGTTAAAATACATCATTTGTCCCGCTAATGTCTGGTTATTTGTCATGTTTTCTTATTAGGGTCATGCCAGGGAGTGTAGTGTACAGAGATTTTGACGTCTTTTTATCCAGTCTGCTACGTTAACCTTTTAAGCATATAGCAACCTTTGATTTTTAAGGAAAACATATAAAGTATTCACAAAATGTGCAAAGTTCTTACTTGCGTATGTTGGTACTAGTGGTGCATTAAATGCACACAGCTTTAAAGGGATAGTTCATCCAAATATGATCTTTTTTTAATATTTGCTAGCGTCATGTCAATCTGAACCTGTGCGACTTTCTTTTGCTGAACACGAAAGAAGATATTTTGAACAATTTTGGTAACGAAACAGCACTGGCCCCCATTGACTTCCGTTCTGTGCACACAAAACCACTGAGACACTTCACAAAATATCTTCTGTTGTGAATAAATAATGCACAAATTTTTGGGTGAACTATCCCTGTAAGTTTTAAGTTCTGACTAATAAAAATGTTAGATACATTCAAATTCTCAAGGCCTCACACAATATTTATATTTGTGTCTCCTGTTCTCCAGCGCCTAATACAGTTCCCCTTTCTGGGCCTTTCTAACAATGTCCTTTCTATCTGCAGACGCAACAGATGTGATCATACGCGGTAGGTGGTTACTCTTTTCTCCCGTGTCCTTCAGTTAAAATCCATCCTAACGAAATTCTCACATGTTCTTGCGTTCCTCTTACTCTGAAAAGAGCGAAATTATTAGCAAGAGTTCTTCTCTTGTGCCGGCGCATTTAAAGCAGAGAGGAAACGGATTGATTCCTTTTTCCGTGCATGCTTCAATTAAACATTGGCTGAGTTAAACTGAGTCATCTACCGTATGTCAGACGAAGCTCCATCTCCTTGCGTCTTTGAAGGCATCAAAAAATAAAATGACAACATCTTGTCAAGGAAGTCGAAAGATCAGAGGACTTTGGTTCCAGAGATAAAATCGCTGGGGTCTGTCACCATTTCACGGAAATTCAAGCTTCCGAGGAACACGTAATGATATGCACGGAGCGCACGCCGGCTACTTCATGTGCTTCAGAACCCACCTTATCTTTCCATAACAGATCTTTATTAATCACTTCAGAGCTGCCTCTATTGTGAGCCGTCACCATTTCTTCTTGTACACACTGTAATCATACACTATCTCTCTATATCTGAATTAACGCTAATAGTGATTTCATTTCGAGATCCTTATTTTAATTCGAGTGCAACAAAGAGAAGTTTCAGATAACGCTCTGTTGTGCATGAAAGAGACGGCGTCGTGCAGTTTCTTTTTTATTCACGGCAAAGAAAAGTCATTAAAGTCGGGCGAAATTACCCGGGTTGCATTAAGAAGGTTTATGAAAGAGAGCTATGTATCATGCATGTGGAGATGCATAAACATGACGGGCAGCTTAAGTAGAAAATGAGATGTGATGGCGTTCTGAAGACGAGACCTCGCCAATGCATTTCAATTTAAATATTCATATCATTATAATCCAGAGGAATATGTAACGACTGTATGATATTTTATTGAGGAGGTTTTAAAAATGAATGCTGTCTCATCTCCTTAATAAAACCCCGCCGAAGCTCTTAGCAGACGCACTAAAGGCGTTTCTTCCTCTTTGCTGTCGTGCCAGGCGAGTCTTCCACATGTTCTGGAGTTCTCCGCACCGCCGGAGATGCTGGCAAAAACACTTTTTTCAACTTGTTTTTACTGCTTTGAGTTGTTGCGTCGTTCTCGTGCACATTGTCAAAACATTCTCAGACTTTGGATGCACATTATAATCTCTCTCTCTCAACATACACTGTAGTCATGTCTACTTGTTTATTGTTGGTTATAATTAATAAAACTAAAGGAGATTTACATTTTTATAAATAAAAAAAACATTGCATCCCATTGAGGGCATCTGTGAATGCTTCAAGACGTCAAGGAAAGTTAACACAAACTTTACATCTATAAAGTATAAGGGGGTGTTCTTAAAAAACGATTGTTTGGATGTTTTTATTAGTACTAATAATATTATTCTACTTTCTACAACTGACTAAATGTTTCATCAAGAAGTGTTCCCAAAAGAAGTTTTCCAAGCCTCTGGGGATGTCGGTCTCTTGGGTACAGCCAGGTTGAGCAAATCAAATGTATGTGGAGGCATCACAAGCGCTGCACATTTGCGGTCCAGGCGTGATGAGTGCAGTGGTCTCGTGTAGTGTGTGAGGTGTGAAGGCAGTGCGCACTTCATGAGGAGCTGAAGACAGATTGAGCTCTGTAGCGCAGTACAGCTGTCATTTCCTGCTCAAACAACATTCAGAGACGCCTGCGGTTCTGACAGCTGCACTGCCATCCGGGCCCTTTATTTATCTGAAGTGGAGTAAGAAAAGCTGTGGGATCACTGCAGGTGGATAATGATACAATTACAGTACATTAAAACCAGCAAATGTCACTTTATGCCTAAGTGAATCCGTTTTTTATCAATGCTTCTGGTCCTCTTGTTTAAAACATGGGGAAATGTGATGGCATCACCTCTGAACTTTTAAATCGCAAGAAGTGAATGTGGGTGAAGGATAACATTATTAACCAATTTATCAGGTTTGATCAGATTTAATTCTGATGCATTCAATCAAAACCCGACTCATTTTATTTAAAAGAATGTTGCAGGCCCTACAGAACAGATTATTATTATTTCATATACACAGTGTGTGTGTGTATATATGCACATATAATATATAAATGTACATAAAATACAAATAGACATGTTCAAACACTTGAATGAAATGTTTCTCATTGTCTTCAAAAGGTTTTCATCTGAAGGTGATTGCTTAAATGTCTGAAATTGGTTTCGTAGACAAAAATAAAATTGTGCAAATATAAACTTGATTACAAACTAGTGTAATTTGTTTTTATAAAAACTGTCCTTGAAATGGATGACTTGGACTAAATATGAAAAAAGAACACCCAATAAGAGCTCAGAAAAGACGGGAACTCTTTTAATATTTCTTAAAACATCTCATGGGATGAAACCCCAAGAAGTGGCAAAATAAAATGCCAAGAGATCATTTCTACAAGTTTTGAGAAAAAGATGACTACGTTAAAGATGCCAATATATAACAAGTGTTATGGTTTGGATTTTTTTGTCGCAGCATAATCCTCATAATGGCCTTTGTGGTTTTGATGAGCTTAGTATTTTTCTAAAATGTGGAAAAAATATGGATAAGTGAGAAAGTTTTGACCGGTATTGTATAATATAAGTAGAATTTATATACAATTTTAATAAATGTTTGCATTATTTCCTGCAAGACTTTTTTGTAATTTATGATAAAACCTATGTTGTCTGATATGCTGTAGTTTGCCTTTTGGCAAACAATCTTGTCCAGTAATAGCTAAAGATATGTCCATTTCGTGTACAAATAACACCTTATATTTTGATAGTTTAATCGAACCCTAGGAGGCATTAAAGCAAATATTACACAAATATGCCCTTTCACGTTTGTTCACTATACTGCACACACTGTATATCCATGACATCAGTGCCATATTTCATCAATTGTTGTATTTTTCTGTTGTTTCAGATGATTCCATATTCACGGTTGTATTCTCACACCTCAAACTCCGAGTGTTGATATCTCTTCGTAGTGAAACCGTACGAATGGAAGAATTGAAGGAGGTGCAAAGAGGAGAAGGAGGAGGAGGAGGAGGTAAAATGAAATTGCATTGCCCTCCTAACAGGGAGCCTTCACTAATTATGCTGTTTGAGTCGTCGCAGAAGCCAAGTCTTCTAAATAGACCTGTGCTCGGTGAACCCTGAGCCGGGGGGTTCCTGGCGGTGCCCAGCCGGGCTCGGCTGCCCTACTTCCTGTCGTTAATTATCTTTTGTTTGCCCTTGATAATCCGCGGCCCGCCATGCCCGTAATGAAAGCTCTGAATCACGGCTAAGTGTAAAAAACAATGGCGTTGTCATTACCCCATCATCAGCGCATTATAAATAATGAATGAAACGTGCATTAGGCAGTCAGAGAAAGAGTTTATGAAAATGACTTGTGAGAATAGATTAAATTACAACTATTATTACTTTTCCTTTTGATGTAGTGCATCAGAGTAATTACAAAATTGTATGAAAAGAGATCCCATTCTTTCGCCGGCGATATAAAAATCAAATTTATGTTACGAGGGAATTGTGTCTAGTTGACAGTACTTAATGTATGATTTTAAATAACATTTTTCTAAAAACACCCCTTTAATGTTCAGAAGGCCGTCATTACGGCGAGAACGGAGCGTTCATTTTCCACTTGGCCAGACGTGAATGCGATCCTCACGCGCGCAGGTGGCTGTGTGTATACACGCGTGGCCACGAATAAAACCTTTCGTGTGATAAGCATCCATTAAACGTCAACCTGATACATTCGTCCCTTTTTGTCCCTGATTTTCCTTTACGATCTTCATAAATCTGTCGCCCAAACTTATCAAGTCACCACGACGGAGTCTGCTGGGCCATTAGTTCGCTCCAGAGCCTCGTCCTTTTTGCCAGGATATATACATGCCCTGGCATCCGTTATGGATTTAGATTTCATAAATCTGATTTTGATGCGCTTGGTATGGTTTCAGGTGCCCCCTGCTGAAGGACGGACGTGATAGGGTCTGTAGTGGCCCAACACCTGGAAACTTTGGCTTTTGTGCCTTGTTGTCTTTTTCAGTATATGACATAAATAGTGCGTTTCTCGGACATTTCAGTCTTGCACTTGCAACAGTGAGATCTCGGGGTCGTTTATAAATGTTGTTTTCATTTTGCCAGCCCTAGCAGCGAGAGCAGGTAGGATTACACCATCTCCAAGATACGGCACACACACCCCGAACGATTTCATATTAGCGTGTTAATGACACTATCTCCACATTCGTTCTGTTGGACGCCGCCATGTGTTCGAAAGACACGATTGAGATGACATACAGTCCCACAATTCCTCATTTGTTCGTGGAAGTTTGCAAACTGTGGAAATGATATTATTACTGGTCGGCAGCATCACGCGGGTGTAATGTGCTATTTGCCATGCCAGTCCTGGGCTTTGCAGATGGAAATTAAAGGGAGAAAATTGCTACTAACTACTCAATTACGGAGCTTGATGGTTACGGTGACCTCGGTTGGCAGCGATGGCAACACCGGGCCAATCACGGGGCCTAGATGACATTAAATTAGAAGAGGAAAAGGGGACGAATGCGCATATTCATCGCGTAAAAGACATTTGAATTACCTCGGACGCTCGGCTTCATATCCAACAATTAAGTGCAGCGATAGGATTTTATCGGCCGGTTTAGAGGCAGCGTGCACACTTGAACCGATGCGCTGGAGAATTGGCCTTAGATTTAAAATCTGTCAATTATAAAGGGATTCTTATTATTTCTCAACGGGGCGACTCAATATGGTGTTTGCCATTTATTTAAGAGCTTTATTTGCTGTTTCTATGTACTCGTGTTACTTTGAAGCATGTTGGCAAGGTGGGGAAAAAGAGCTGGAGTACATGAAGCGGGTGTTTCATGTGAAGCTTGTAGAGGCCGTCATACATAGCAGATTACCCAGGAGATGCTCGACCCAACTTATTTTCATATAAATCAATTATAGATCTCGGCATTGAATCGCTTCTAGAGGCAGACCGTTGTTTGTATTCCACCTGTAGTGTTGATTACATCATGATATGTGTACACAGCATTTATTATTTATATCACAATTCTGCACAGGAGAAATTACAATTATCGAAGGCACTGGACTGATTAATTCCATTGAGTTGTGCTCTCTTCATGGACGCGAGAGTTGTCATTTGAAGTTGTTTTCCTCTGAAGTCATTTGTTGATGATTTTATTTCACACTCACTCTGTGATAGATTATATTGTTTCTGCACATTTAAGCATAAAACTGAACGTATCCAAACTTTAAAATAACACAAATGTTTGGAACTATGGAAATTATTTTATTTCCAAACGGCTACTCAGGCTCTCAAACGATTCATTGCAATTCAGAATAAAAGTTTGTTTACATAATATGTACAGTATCTGTGCACTGTGTGTGTTCATTTTTGTTTTCATAAACGCATACATGCATATATTTAAGAAAATATAAATATTAATAAACATTTATGTATAATTTAAATGATTGGCAAACACAAATAAATACAATATTTCCTAATATGTATGCATTTTTGTGTTTATAAAATTATACTAAATTAAATGCTCAGTACACAGGCATAATGTAAACAAAAGCTTTTTTTCTGGATGCGATTAATCATTTGACAGCTTTTCTGATCTCATATTGGTTGATTTTTTTTCAATAATTAGTCCAAGTCATGCATTTCAAAAACATGTTTTATAAATGATCAAATCTATACAAATTATAATTAAATATATGATTTAAATGATAAAAAAGGCTGGACAATAAAGTAATTAAACTAAAAATTCTATTAGAAAACCAAAACAAAATTGTTTTGTCTGTTTTTAGTTTTCTATTTTTGTTATTGTTGGCACAGTTGGTCTTTCCTCTACATTTAAACTTACACCTTCAGATCAGAACATCACAAAAAAGCATTTGAGTTAAGTGACCCTAAACGTATGTATAATACATTTCTGTTTCTTAGAATCAAGTTAACTTGTTGTTACAGTGTCTCTTCATACCATTAATCTGTGAAGCTTTGTCAAATCAAGTTATCAATTATTTTTTAAAGCAAATATACATTTTCCCCAGGCAGATTACAAACCTGTGCATACCGACCACTGGACGTTGAGTGGCAGTGGAGGAATCTGACAAGGGGAAGTGCTTTCTATGTGTGACCATTCAATCCGTGAGTAAATGATTACAACAACAATTTTCTATTGTCATTAATAAAGTCTCTTCACATTGATCAAATGCCTGTTTATGACGAATAGTTTTTAAAGCAAACCTAATAAATCCTGACTGATGTAGCAGGGCTTAGTCAGGTGATCATTTTAAAGCTCTGTACAATGCTGGGTCATTATTGGCCTTGACTCTTTGTTTGTCATGTGGCCTCGTTGAGATGTTCCATGGATTGTATGCGGCTGTAATTCTAGGTGGCCACAAAACCTGCCCGGAGTCAATAGCCCATAATTCTCTTGTTTATCACCAGATCAATTGCTCCACTTCAAAGGAAAGGAGAAAGCTAATTGTTTTAGGAATAATCTCTCTCCCTGCGTGCGGATGTGGCATTGATTTGCAGAAATGGAAAACGATTTTCGCCTCTCGAGTCGGCGGGTGTGTTTTTAAGTCACGAGAGCGCTTGGCAGTTTTGCAAGCTTACGTCAGACGCAGATACCCATCAGCGGCCCGGCTGGACGCCGCAGGGAGATGATTGCGACTAACTTAACCTCAGGGTCAGCAGAGCATACCGGCGGATGCTTCGACTGTCACACAATTCACAATGTAAACGTTCTTCATTTACATCCATCACGTTCCATTTAGTTCTCCTGCTCGCTTGTGCTTTTCTTGACCTCAGATCTTCTGAAACGTCCTTTCCAGAGATCCAGGCTCGGTTCCAACACGCCAGTCATTAAACTGTGTTTTGGTGTAACCGGCTTCAGGATATTTTCATTTATTCATTCCTTCTGCCCTGTGAAAAAAGGCCGGTGTGGCTGTGCTAAAATGCACAGAGGACTGTCCCGCTGGTCTGTGGGTGAAAGTGCTTCCTTTTGGGATCAATTATTCGCCAACAGGATCTTTTAGAAGAGAAGCCGAGCTGATTAAAAGTCTACGCGGCGTTGTGAGTTTCCGCGTTTTGTTTCTCGGCCTTACCATGGCTATTTATTAGCATACAGTATTTAAAGGTCACTTACTGTTTTACATAGACGTCCTGTCACACGGAGGTCAGTCAAGCCTCGTGTATTTCAACGTTGAGTTTTGGCTTTTCGGGTTTTGAAGCGGTACGATTGCGTGGGCGTAATCTCAAGAGGAAAACTATACAGCGCTGTTGGTTTTGGCTCTGAATGTAGCATAAGCTGTAATATATCAATATTGTAATGCATTTATTGTGGCTTACGTCTTTTTTTTTTTGAAGTGCCGCACATAGGAGGATACCCACAATTCCTTGGGAGGGCGTCTCTATTTGCAAATCTTCGGAGGACATGCACAAAGAGAAGGTACCGTGTTCAACATGGCCACTGATCAAAGAGGCCGGAGGCTGGTGGAGACGGTACTGCTCTCTCCCACGGATAAAACTGTATTATAGCGTATTAAACAAAACCAGTGAAGGAGCAGAGGAGTCCCGCCTGTGCTTTCAGAAGTGTTAAATGCTGGGTCCCAGCTGAGTCTATTACATCCCTATCCTACACTGGTACCGAATTGTAGAGAGAGATGGAGAGATAGAGAGATCTCATTTTTTCCCTTCCTAGAACAATATAAAAGAACTCGATATTGAGCAGGACTGAAGTGTGTAAGTGTTTTGATTGAATATGGAAAATATCCCTCGATAGGATGTAGGGCGGCACGATAATATAAAATGTTGTGCTGTATGATCATACTCGATTGGAAAGTCCATTTAAAATAAAATATTTTAATATTTAATAGCTGTAAATTCTATAACCAACATACTGTATATGCACATTGTTTGTTTGAAAAGAAAACATCACTCTCTCAGCATCTGGCTATAGAGTACATAACTATAGAGGAATCCTGATTTCCATGATATGTCCCCATCACTCCACCCTCCCTTTCGCAGCACTACGGTGGCTGACACAGGACTAAGATGTCGTCACGTTTTCACAAAACCCGCTCTGAAGAGCAGTTTGTCCGTTTAGGGCTACTGTAGAAACAACATGGCGAACTCCATGCACGGGGACCCGCGGTGTATGTAGATAAAAACAGCTCGTTCATAGGTAATAAAAACATAACGCTTCATTATGTAAGGTCTTTATACACCTCTGAACACGTAGTTATGTACATTATACTGCATTTCTGTCAGTAGGTCCTCCAAAAAATTACACACTGGACCTTTAATAAATGAGTATCGCAATTTATTCATAGATGCACGTTTTAAGATTAAGAATAATTGGAGCTCTAGGTCAAGCTGTAAGAACATACTGTGCTCTGTTATTAGGTATGACAGGCGAGGCTTGATTCGATAGTTGCCGCACAAGATGATCAGAAGTCAGACATTTTCATTTTTTGTGATCTGTCTCGGTCTCTCTGTTTCTCTCTCAAAAGCATGTAATTACGGCGAATAAACAGCTCCCGAGGACCACTCCACCTCGCACGACAACACATGCAACATACTCCAGATCATACGTGTAATCATGTTGTTGAGGCGGATGGACGCAAGTGCAATTACAAGGGAGGCGGTCAGGTGGGTAGAATTAGAGCTGCCACGCGGCTGTTTGCTCGTGAGAGCCGTAATGACTACTTAAAGCTGTTTCTGACTACGGCTGTTTACTCCGTGGGGGAAAAAAACACACAAAATTGCCTGATTAGAGCATTCTGGTCGGACAGATCCATCATCTCTCTCGCTCTCTGTCAGCCTCTCATCTGTTCCTGTACTGTATGCTTTTAAAACATGGAGGATACATGGCGCTTCCTTTCTATTGAATGACGGTTGTGATTAAACAAGGTGATATCATTTCTGTCCTTCCGGTATGTCGTTCCTAGTTTGCTTTATTGACCTCTCTCTAATTGGCAAACAGTTTATTTTTCGAGCTCAAAAATAATGAATTGATTGGGTTTCAGGCTATGTTAGCGGTGACGGATCTTTCAAGATTTGTCAGCGTATTTGCTTATTTTCTTGTTTAATGAGCACATGTAACAATCAAATTGTGTCGCCTTCTGTTCTGTAGGCGTATATAAGTGTGTGTGCATGTGTCACAGAGAATGTAAAATCATTACATTTTTCACTTTATATACTGACTTGTCTTGGAAAGAGAGTGTTTGAATGTATGAAACCCAAGGCCTAGCAACAGTGTTTAAATGAGTATTTCCCTTTTTGCATCATCAGCGTAAATACTAGCAGAAGCTCTTGCCTTTATTCAAACACGTATATTCTGACCAAACTTTTGCGACATTACAACTGAATTACATAGCAGCGTATATTTTACCAGTGACCAATCCCTGTGCGGAATGCGGGTCGATCAGAAAGTTTTTAGACAGTAGCTGTCACGCCAACTACACAAACCAAACTCTGACGTCAAAGCTCATGCCTGAAGCTCTAAGACTGAGAGAGCGGGAAAAAAACTTGAGCACAGGTATCTACTATGTCGCCAGGCACTCAGCCACATCTGACTTTGATTAATTACAACCTCTCTATCCCTCTCATCCAGGACCTGACAGAAAGCATGCAGTCGGGTATCCTCACTATAGACCGGGAAGCTCAGGCACGCCTCTCACTCAACCTCGATCTCCCTCAGGATGTGCTTTTCAGAACACTCGGAGAGATACAGACCCGCTCTCTTTGTCCGTGAGGATGTGGAGTGCTGCCCGAAACACATCATGCTGCATAAATCAGAGCTGGAAAGTACACAGTTGCCTGGCGGCCCTTCCATCGGATTAGTCGTGCAAGGCTTTGAGCGTTTGCGTTGCAGGCCCTTTTATCAGCCATAAGAGTCTAATTTATGAAGCTCTCCGGCCTTTGGCTTCAGCCAGCGTGAAACCACTAAAAGTGAGAAGGGACAGACCGCGAGCCGCATCGTTTTATTTAATGCTGATCATTTTGCAGCATTAAATCCCGAAGAGCTTTCCGCAGCCACTGTGTGTGGAAAGCAGCGCTAATGCAAGAATTTAAAAGATGCTAATGTCTGTTCCATAAGAGTTGGTGTATAATAGGGCTGGAATTAGTCGTACGTTTTTGTGCCAAATGAAGTTTTCTAACTGTGGAGATGGAGTTTTTGTACATAAAGCATTCTGTCTTTGGGATGATGTGTAGGATTTACGAGGTGCGAGGGTGAAATTAGCCAGACGGAATCGTGCCGTTAATCAGAGGGAGCCGTGTCACTTTGATTTCCTGTCGTGAGGTCAGAAAGATTGTTTAAGGAAGACGCTCAAGTGTTTGAGAAAGACACGTCTAAATTCACCCAAAGCTATGACTTCCTAATAAACGAACGAACGCAAACCTATCAATAACACGAGGAAGTGCTTTTAAAAAGGTTCGTGAGATTATTCAGATTTAGTCTGACCCAAATATCAGAAGCACCTTTATGTTGACTGTTGTTAATAAGACCTTGAAGCACGACCTAAAGTGCGTTCCATCGTACAATTTGTTCAAATATGAAATGACCTTCAGCTAAGCTGCGCATTATTGTAGTCGTATCTCATGGCTTGACGAACAAACTTCAAGCTGCGTTTTCATGTCGCCGGTTCTATAAACCGGCCGGATTCCTGGGTGAGGAGAAATGAAAAAGCAACATGGCACTGGGTGTTTAACCTAGCACAATTTGCGGCTTCAGTGAGACAAAGCTTGTGATCAATGCATAATAGCTTCTTATTAACCTCAATTACCACAATTAAGCCAGACTGCCACTGGGCCGCTTTGATGACTTAATTAATCTGATTCTGTGAAGGGGCCACAGCGTTCCCCCCCATAGATCCAAACCTTGACCGACCATGTCGGCCCCGTTAAAGGCACATCTGGTGGAACAAAACATCTCCTCGCCGGCAGACAAATGCCTGCACTCTGTGAATGAAAGGCAACCCTCTGCCCTGTGATGTTCCTAATGAATGGTACAAGCCCCTTGGCACGGTGCCGTATTGGGTGGCTTGGATAGCTGCCCAGTTTGTTCGCGGCTAATTGTTTAATTGATGCATTGTTTTTAGCGGCGATATGAATTGCTCTCATTTCGACAACAAAAGGCATTACACTTGATTAGCGAGCTGCGGATCTCTTAGCGCGCTTGTTTTAAAGATTTAAGGGGATGTCGGATTTTGCGCATCAATGCGATTAGTAAACACGCTCTCTGTGAATGTCACGCGCTTTGAATAATTCGCTCTGCAAACTGAATAAACACGCCCGGAGCAGTTTCTGGCGACGGTTGCTTGTGTGATTATTTTGCTGTACGTAATGAAAATAGCCTGTCTGATTTAGCATTTCGCCTCGGTGAGGAGACATTCCCCCTTCGCTCGCAAAAACCCCCCACTGTTAGTATTTACAGTTCCCTCACAGTTAAAGGAAATGAAATGGCATTTGACTCTGTGTTGGAGCTGTTTAATTAGCAGGCTAAGGGTTAATAAGTTCCTCCTCTGGCGCTGGAGTTTCTCCTCAGGAGAGTTGACACTTCCATAATGCATTCCCTTTCCTGAGTGTAGCACTTCCACTTCTCTCTTTCTCTCTTGATATTCCCACTGAAGTCTGGGATAAAGAGCTGTTTTCCCCCCTCTGCTGCTGCATGTTTGTCCCCAGACCCTCAGAGAGCATTCCGGAAAGCCGGCAGCCTCTGCGGAGCGTCTTCTGCCAGGGGAGCTGGCGGGGATGAAGAGAGCGCCGGCCACATGGAGACACGCCGTTACTTATTCATCAGCTCTCGGAGGCAGGAAACAAGACTTGTGTGCTGTAAACACAATCCCACACAACACAAAGACTGAAATAACAAGAGCTCAGACCGGCACTGAGCTGAACTGACAGGGATGGGTGCCAGGCAGGTTGGGGATGCTCTGCGTTGTCTGTGTGTACTTGTATGTTTGCAGAGGGATGGCGGAGAAGCTCCCTTGATCACGCGATGCTTCGGGTGCGCCATACTGGAGGTGCTGATGCACGTCGAGACACAAAAGCATTTCGGTTTTCGCCGTGTGTGAGCCATCTCTCCCGTGACCTGACAAACGCTGGTTTGTACATATTAATGCGAACTGATTGGGGCCGAGAATGTCCATAAGGGGCCTTGTTTTTGGGAGATCTGGGATTTGGTGGGCTTTTAAAAAAACGGCATCCCTGCTCTAAGCTTGCCGGCTATTATCTCGACAAGACAGCGCCGTACCTGCCTTTCCCCCGCGGTGCGACACACCGGCATTTACATGAGCCTTGTGCGGCAGATAGGATGGCTTTGTGATTTGCTTGTCTGCCGCGATTACAGCATTATCATAATGTTACGGTAAGAGAAACGTACCTGCAAGGGTGTCTGGCCTTCCTCGCGCCGCCTCTCCCACCCCCTCCGGAGAGGAACCGGGACCCGTGCTGAATGGAGTAGGGCCGGGCAGGTGGAGGATGCGTCCCCTCGGGGAGCTGGCGGGTGCAGATGCTTGACAAAGCACCCGTGTAGGCATTCTGATTCAGTGAGTGCATTCTGCTGCTGTAGCATGCCGCAGCGCATTCTACTGCTACAATAACAGCTGTTTGGGAGATTCAGTCATTCATGAGACCACAGCGCTAGTTAGGCCTCTTATGATCAATTCACGTGAAGTTAATAAGGTTTAGTTTTAAATTTGTAACATACAGTATAGCAGAGTTCTTTAGTGCTTTCCAGACTCGAACAGAGCTTTTGAAACTTTTTGTGTTTGTTTTGATGGAAAACATTTGTGGACAGGTTGTGACTACTTGGGCAGTCGTGGCCTAATGGTTAGAGAGTTGGACTCATGACCAGAAGGTTGCCGGTTCGATTCCCAGGGCTGGCGGGTAACGACTGAGGTGCCCTTGAGCAAGGCACCAACCCCTACTTGCTCCCCGGGTGCTGCAGTGATAGCTTCCCGCTGCTCCGTGTGTACACTTCACTTCACTTCGAAGGCGCTCCAATGGGAATGCATCTCTTCTGCTGTCTCCATTCAGTTTTTCGTGCATTATCTGCATTGAGTTCTTGTATTGAATCACGAAGTTTTGCTCTTTGTGGTCCCGTCGGTCCATACTTTGCCTATTTGTTAAAGCTGCAATTGGTAACTTTTGCCTTTCTATTGCCATCTCTGTTTGTAGCATAATATTGCAGGTTAGTGGGTTGAAACCCAGGCGAGTTAGAAATACTGATTGATTTATTGATACTGTTCCCACGGTTGCTTTTTTATTTTTTCCTGATAGATTTTTTTAGGTCTTTTTTGTTTAATAGATTAATAATGGAACCAATGCAGACATAAATCAATAAAAATCAGATTAAAACTTTGGGAATTAAGTAAAAAATAAATCGATTTGTCACCTTAATTTAAAGTTACTCTAGGTATATTTGTAATAAGTTGCTTTGCTTGTAGAGTCAGTCAAATTATCAAGTTTTACTGCATTACTGCAGTAAAACCATGGTAAATGATTGTATAGAAGAAACTTACCAAGACTAATGCAGGTCATAGACACAGACTCTGAATTCATCACTTAGGTGTTTTTCCTCAGTCTGCAAACTACCTCCCTACAGACATTTACCATGGTTTTACTTCAGCAATGCTTACATTTTCATGAAAGAACCAGTTTTTGTTTTTGTAATATACATCACGATTTTAAATGAATCCAATGTGTTTCTGTTTGATTTATTTACTGCATGAATCCCGGCAGACGGCGGCGTGTTGCATTTGCACGTTTAGCAGGCCGTCACGATCAATTAGCTAACAAGATGTTACAGGTTACGTTTAGTTGTGAATTCAGCGTTTAGAGCATCAGAGGGAAGATCTTATGAATAGTGAAATATTCATGATGTTTGTTTAAATGCCTGCCGCGCGGCGTTAAACTGTTTATAAATTCTAATAGGCTGCTTTGGAGTCCTCGCGCTCCAGTTTTTACCCGTTTAGCAGCGATAGTCGAGGAAATCCAAGCGAAGGCCTGCCAAGCCTGTTACGTTACACCTCTGAAGTGCAAATGAGCGTTTTTCTCCTACTAACACCATGTTTTTATGAAACGGCAACATGGGCAGATGCTTGTTTATTTCATTTCAGATTAGCATAGGCGCTGAGAGCGAGCATGACAACATAAGCAAGACGATGTTTGTTCTGTCCCGCTGAATTTCACTGTAGTTATCTCAAATATTTGATCTTCCTTTCTTACCCTAAGTGCCCTGTTATTGGTCGATGAGATCTAAAGCCGAAGAGAACTTCAGGTCTGTATAAAAGTGCAGGTAACCCAAGGCAGCTGGTAGCTTTCATCTCGCTTATTATGGAGTTGTCTCGTATTGACCACAAATACAGAAAACATGTTTTTACACCAAAGAGGATTTGAGAATTTCTTGTTTGTTATTTTGGGATGAGTGTGGGCTTTTGGGGATGTTGTTTTACACTAGGGTCCGTCTTTCCCTCTCTCCCGTGGTGTATTTCTGCCTCTCTCTCTTATTAAAATAGCTTGAATCAGACTTTGATTAAGGAAGGCGAGCTGGCTGTCTTTCTTCCTGGGTGGTTGAAGCGGCAGCCTGGGGAAATTTGATTTGGATCTAGCTGATGTGACTAGATTAAGATCATAATTAGTGGCGTGCGGGATGGTGCTGATAGCGGCTCGGTCCGGCGGCGGGAGAGAGGAGGATTAAAATATTTCCATGATGGCGATGCGTGCGTCATCGCCTGACAGGGTGGGCAGTCCGTGTGTCAGTAAGACGTAAATTTGGCTGCTAAACATTTCACATCATGTCAGTATGAATACCCAGCACCACGTGTAATGGGCGGGTTCGGTTTAGGATGGGGCTGATTAGTGCACAGGGCTCAATTATGCTTGTAAGGCTTCATTAGGATGACGTGAAATGAAGACCCAGTGGCCCGAACTGTCACCTCGGTGGAAACCGTCAGCGAGCCGAAAAAAGAACGAAAAAATACACGTTTCCTGTTTTTACTCGCCTGTGCATTGCTAAGAAATTTGTGACGGTGGGACACAGGTGATGTGGTAATAACCTGTGAAGAAAGCTGATATGATGGGGGAGATATTAGCGGGCGCTTGTTAGGATGGGCTGTTTTTCCCGGGCCGTGTTTTAGGAGAAAATAATTCTTCTCCGTGACATTTTTGACTGGAGCCCTCGGGGCGCGAGAGGGGAATCGGACAGGGTAATTGCACCAGGGGTTTCCCCTTACTAAATTAACCTCTGCACGGAAATTTATTGGCCTGCTGTTTTTGAAAATTATTTAAACTTGCGCTTCTTTCCGCTTTTTTTTCAGTTAGAATTGCGTACCAGGGAGGATGTTTGGGAGTGAAGACAGCCTGGATAATTCATCCTGGACAGGATTTGGCCCGGCGATGTTTTGAACTGCTCACCTGTGGAAATATACAATGGTGGGTAGTCATGACGACTGGGTTAAGTCATTATCCGTTCACAGGTCATTGGTGGTTTATATGCGTGTGTGTATATATAAATGCACACACATACATGTATATGTTTCTTAAATATATAAAATATACATGTCACACACACACATTATATAAACACGAACATTTATTTTAGATTCAATTAATCGTGATTCATCAATGATAGAGGCTGTATTTTTTTTTACTTTTTGTCATTGAAAGACAGAAGTGAAAGCAACAAAAACTAGCATTTCTGGCATGAGTACCGATTCCCGAAGCTCGGTCCATTTAAAAAAGAAAAAAGTGTTTTCTAACCAAGGTCTAACAAAAGGCATTCACCTAATAGGGCTGTATTGGTGCAATTTAGTTTTCTCCACATTGGTGACTTCATGTAAAAATATCTTGTCCCATTTTATATACTACATGTAAAAGCTTGTATGTCTTTGATTTAAATCATAAATGATACTTAAGTGTCAAGCATACAGTCTAATATAGTAAGCAGTGAATCGTTT
Source organism: Triplophysa rosa (assembly GCF_024868665.1). Classification (NCBI taxonomy): domain Eukaryota; kingdom Metazoa; phylum Chordata; class Actinopteri; order Cypriniformes; family Nemacheilidae; genus Triplophysa; species Triplophysa rosa. The sequence continues at coordinate 1,534,290 of NC_079913.1, read as the reverse complement.
TAATTTACTCCCCAAAGCCAATTTTACAGTGCTTTCATTTGCCACTTGTTTTGGACGTGCGATCTACCGCTTTGCTTGAGTTAAATTTCACAGTGTTTTTAGAGGAACCCACGTCATTATGTTCATCATCATTTAATGCAGCGTTCGAATCGTCACACCGTCCCATAATTGTCTTCTCCCACAATGCCCCTCTGCTGATGCGCCAGCACATGCGATCTGAACGATTGCTTTTTATGGCGCATTAAAAAGGATCATGTGAAGATCCAATGTGGAAAAACGCTAACACTTAAAAAGGATATTAAGACATTAGTTCCCTGAACTCGACCTCACTAAACCTTTCAGACAAGCCTTTAAATACAGGTTAGATAAATGAGACAATCTCTCACCATTTTCCGTTCGCCCCCTCCTCAAGCGTATTAAACTGCTCTGGACTAATGGTGAGGTGTCTGTTTTGATGGTTCCGTCGCTAAAATATGTTTGCCGGTCGTCGAACCGAGACGCTTTGAATAAACATCAATCTCGGACTCCCCTTAAGTCGAACACAATTGTCCAAATCTTGCAGCGGAGACAGCCGTCAGGAAACTGACAAGTAGCCAGGAGAAGCCGAGGAAACGGTCAGCCGATCATGATTTACATGCTATCTGGCATTTCGGAGAAAACTCTCAGTCAGATATATTTGACTTTTCTTCCTCTGGCAGGCCTTCGGGTCATCCTTATGTGTCTGTATGTAATGCACTCTTCTTTTTTCCTCATTCCTACGGTCGTCAGAGCTGACCAGTTAAGCGTCCAGGCCCTGACAGGGAGAGAGATGTTGTGTGTTGTCTTGTTCCGCCTGGGGAACCACGGAGGATGTTGTCTGCACAAGACAAATACTGTAAAAACCTCTGTCGGTTCACAACAACAGCAATTCATTAATAAGCCAGAAGTGTTGTCAGACTCGTAATGAAGGGCTGATATTAAAATGAAGGTATTTTGTACCACACTGACCTTTCAGCGGGAGAGTAACGGCTTCTCATAATAAGCTCTGTTGAGTAAGCAACCTAGAAGGCAAGGTTATAGTCTGGGAAAAATAAAAGGCCGTCCTGAATGCGATTTCACAAGTCAATAAACTTCCCGGCGTGTGTGGCCGCTGTGGTTATGCTGATGCGGACGTTTTTAAAGAGTGCGGACAGCAGGATCCCTCCAGACATTTGTAACGCATCAGATAGGAAAGCATCAATCTCTCCCTCCAAAGTGCCCCGAATTTAACACGGCCGGAGGCAACGCGGAGAAGGAGAGCAGTTAAATGTTCTGTATTTATCTCTCTCGGAATTCTCTCGGTAGGCCGGAGGGGTGAAATTGATATGGACGCGTTCCAGGGTTTTATATCGCCTCGTGCTGTGACTCTGCTGGGCTTTGTTTGGGATCCGCTTATTTATTTATCGCCCGTTTTCGTTTCGCACCGTTGTAAAATGAATTTGCACGCAGTCTCTTGAACACAGAGTCAATAACGGGAACGATATTTCATGGAAACGTGGTGCAGTGACACTGTAAATGAAATGTTGATGTGAAAGAAAAGGGGAAGAAATCCTTGTGTGACTTTGTGTCACTGCGTGCGCGTGTGTGTGTGAGTTGGTGAATGTTTGTTAGAGACACTGTCCACGTCTCTGTGTGCCTTTGTAAGTGTGTGTGTTTTTGTCCATGTTTGTGTGTATGAGAGAGAGAGATAGTGTGTGTGTGCGTAACTGTGCATGTGTGTGGTGTGACTGTGTGTCTGTCTGTCTGTGTGTCTTTCTGTCTGTCTGTCTGTCTGTCTGCCTGCGTGTGCGCACAGTTTTATCTTTCATTGTGAGGACTGAAATTGATTTTCAAACATTCTTAACTATGCTTATTTAAAATAAGTTTTGTTTTTGTTTGTAGCTACATTTTTTTAATCAGTTTTATTAATACAATTTGTTTTGTTTTCATGATAATTTTTGTATACTTTTTAGCAATCGTATATGGTTTTGTCATTTTTATTATTTATTTGTTTATTGTTTTATATTGCTTTACAAGTTTTAATTTAATTTAAAGATTTAATTTATTTTAATCATTTTAGTGCCTGAGGTCACATTTATTTAAGTTAATTGCTGAAGCACCATTTTAATTGTTTTGTTTAGTTTAGGTTTTTAAATATAATTTGACAATTATTAGATTTTTTTATTTCACTTAATAGAAATGATGTAATTATTTTATTTGTAGTTTTAGTAATACTTTAAGTTAAAGGTAAACTATTAAAAGACTAGTATTTCAGTATAAAAGATCATTTTGTCTATGGAATGTCCCCACAATGTGTGTGTGTGTGAGAGAGAGAGAGAGCGAGAGCGAGACTGTCAATGTCTGTGTGTGACTGTCCATGTGTATGAGAAAGTGAGTTTTCTGTTGGAGCATAACAAGCTTCCCCAAACAGTGTCTTGTTTTCTTCTCCTGTGGTCTCGCTCTGAGCGCACAGACAAGTGCATCTTCCTCTGGCCCTCTGCTTCTCTCCACGCACCACAAACTTCTGCTGACACCGGCAGAGAAACATCTTCTTCCAACATCAACTTCCCCTACCATTTTTGGCCGCTGAACAGTCACTGGTTCGTCACTTTTGTCAAACCCAATGTTTTGAATTCTCACACGCTGCTGTTGATAGTAGACTGCTGCATGTGACTTCAGACCGAATGTAAAAAGTGAAGATGTCAGCTTCTTTTTACACCTGGGACTAGTTGACTAGTTGCTCGCATTTCTTCAGCCAATGTCTCCTTGTTGAATTATAGTCTACGTGACCTTATTAAGGCGTCTTTAGTTAAATGAATGTTTTTGATTATATACAAGTTAAATGTTGGCAACGTGTTGATTTCCTTTTCTTTCGTTTTTCTGTGGTTATAGTAAAACATTTACAATAGAGGTAAACGGACTCGAAATGTATTTATCGCACGTGTAAAGCTGGTAATCTTTGTGCAATAAATAAAATTGTGCAATAACACAAGACTTTTTAAACAAAAGACCATTTCAATGCAGAAATTGCACTGGTGAGAAAAAAACTCAAACTTCATTTACCTTGAACTTTAAAACTCTAAATATTATATATATTTTTTGGAGCTTGTTTTGAAGAAAATATCTATGAACTTCAACCCCTATTTTTGTTCCCATGGTAAGTGCCGTACTCTAACCAAATTTATTTTTGGTTGTCTCAACAAACTGAAGCACAGGTAAGAATAATTTTCTGCGGTAATCTACAGTGTGCCACAAAACCTGCCGACGCAGCTTAACTTGAACTCATCGAACCCAGAACGTTCCTCGAAGGATATTAAAGCGAAAACCAATGAACAGCTTGCGTAGCAAATGACAGTTATTTGGGCACCGCTCTTGATTTTTCCTCTTACTTTGCGTGTTTCTTTGTGCGCACGCGGAGGAAACAGACAAGGGATTATCAATCTTCATTTTGTAATTCATGAAGGCCGGCTTGTCAGGTATCCAGCAGCGAATGAAACAACTCATTCTAGCGTGCTGGGGTAGAAACCCAAGGGAGCGTCAGCCTCCTGTCTCTCCTCCACCTTACCACCGTCAGCGCGACGTTCACCGCGCGGGATTAACCCCTCTGTTTCTCGCACAGGTGCGCGCGTCCACGCTCATTAAGAGAGAGGGCATAGCGGCGCCGCTTCGACAAACGGGAAAACAAATGCCGCCTGCAGTGCCGGGTTTAGCTTGGTGGAACCGCGTCCCTGCTGAGAAGTCTCGCTACGGGACCCTCCGCTAGCCCGGGACGCTCAAACACGGTTAATTATTCAAGCACTGAAGCAAACTCACCTGAGATGCCATCAAAGAAACATTTTGCTCTTTTTTTAGGGGGGCGGGGGGGTCGCCATACTTATTGGACACTTTCTTTTTAATGCGTTTTTGGGACATTTGTACAGTTAAATGGAAATATAAGTCATTGTTTAAATTAATATTTTACTCAAATTTAATTGAACAAAATATCTCTCCTGCAGTTTAAGAAGTTGTAGCAAGAAAGTTCTGAAGTCTGCTAATTTAATTTAACCAAACACATTTGGTTTCCTCCATTTAGTTTTCCTTGGATATGGGTGATCAGTTTTAAGCGAGTTTACATCATCAAAAGTTCACTTACTCTGGATTTCACCATCAAGGTGGAGAGCGAACTTAATTACCCAGCGAAGAGGTCTGTTCTTAATAAATCTATCATTAATATTTCCAAATGCATAAATCCGCAAATTTGGAAATCACTTTGATCGCATCTCGCTCTCCCTCTCTCCATTTGCCCCCTTCTTTCCTCATTCCGTTCCTTTCAATCCATTAAAGATTGAAATGTTCTTTTTGAGAATGGGAGCGAGTTCGCTTCATTTTTAGAGGAGTTAGTTTGTGGCGACCTTTCGCCTGTGAATAATTTACTCTCTTAAGAAACTCAGTGGGTCTCCTCCCTGGGCTTTGATTGGGGAAAATGGGCTGATTTGCAAGCGATTGCCCCAGGCACCCACCCTAGAGCAGCCTGTGGGGGTGGTGGTCCTGCAAAACCCCCCAATCTCTCTCCCAACCCAAAAGTCCAGCCGAGAACTGCAAGTGCCGGCCTTTACACATTAGCGTGAAGTGGAGAAGCCATGAGCACGTTTCTCTTTGAATTGCCCCCCTCAGGAACGTGGCCTGATCTAGGAGTTGATCCTCGGAGAGACAGGCAGTGTTAGCTCGCCTGCGCCGGCCGAGAACCCTCCATCACCTCAGGCTGCAATTTGTCGGTTGACCTGCCAGGGGCTTTGAAAAAATCCTCACCGGAGGAACTCGGGAACCGGTTGCCGAGCCTGCTGGCTGTAAACCGTGGAGCCAGTGTGTCATCCTGCCCTGTTTTTGTCCCTTCTCGTATTTATGCATGTGGAAAACTCGACTGCCACAAGGGTTTGAATGAACACAGAATAAAAACCTGCAGGACAGCTGATGAGAGTGCAACTTTTCGTTTCTAAGCACAAAACCTTCTCATCGTTTGTTTTGACTCATAAACCATACCGATTGATTGTTCATCCAAACCACTTTTAGTAACTCCTAACAAACGCTTGCGCCGTTTTCCTGACACTGGAAGAAAAATCCGGCTTGCAGATCAGATGTCTTGGATTGTAAACTTCAGGGGATAATGGCAGGGAGGGTCCAAGGACAAACGCATCCACAAGACCAGACAAAGGCCTGTTCAAATCTCTCCTCTCGTATCTAAATACCACCTGTCCTCCTTTTTCAGACGTCAGCACTTTTTACGATGGAATTAATTTCGGCCGAACGCCGCAGCTCTCCGCTTTGGTCTGTTTGCCTGCAGTCTTTGCATCTTCAGATAGATAAAAAGACTCTTTCATAATCAACATTTTGTCCCTAAGCAGTCTTTTCTTTTTAAACAAGTTTTCATTATTTATAAGTGCTCCGGAGGTGTAACTGGGCTGTGATTTCGTGCAAAGGTTTGATGGGAGTTAGATGAAGCTTACAGAATTGATTCGAGAAGCATGGAAATGATTATCTGCTTCACACCGTTAACGCATCGAAAAGTTGAAACGGCAGTGTGTGTGGAGGCGCGCGTTCGTGCGTACCTTTGTGTCCACTGCGCGAGTTTTAATTTAAAGATGAAAAATATTAAGTGCTCCGGAAATGTAGATGTGATTGAACACGTGTGAGAATTGAGATATTGCGCCATCTCAATATCAAAGAAAAGCAGACCGGCTAATTTGACTTTGGCATCCATCTGTCCATAATCCCGCCAGGGTGGCGTTTCGATATAAAGCTATTTCTGCGTAAGGTTTAGTTGGCAATAAAAAAGATAAATTCAGGCATAACTTTAAAATAAAAACACTGACTGAAAGCACACACAGACATTCATATTTTTTCATTTTTTCATTTCAATGCTAATAGAAGCAACCCATTTCAGAGCACAAGACTGAGGGTCAGTGAATTTAGTTTTAAAGAAACTTCATCTCTCTTTCTTTTTCCATCTCTCTCTATTAGTTCTGCTGTCGTTTCCTTCCAAGAATGTTAATGGCAGCGGAAAAAAACATGACGAGAATGACTTAGACGTGCGTGTCATGAAAAGAGGTCATCTTATGGCAGAAAGATGTTAATTCTCTTCTATTAATGAAATTTATTCCCTTCACCATCTATGCGGCTCAAACGCATAGAGGTTTTAAAAAAAGAGACGTAAAACAGAGAAATAAAGGGAGAGGGGATTTTTTTAAGGCCACGGGTGGGGGGGGTGGCAGGGCAAAAGGAAGACACTGACAATCGTCAGGTGATTAAGAGGACTTAGAGGCTATAGGTAGACCTACAAAATGAATAACCGTGGACCCAAAACCACGCCATAAGGCTCAATGGTTTGTGATTTGCACGTTGATAAGACAAGAAGATTAATAATGGTGCATGATAATGGTTGCTGGCGACTCAGCTGGGGAGATGGTAATGATGTGATCCTGCTGTAGGAGCGATTCAGCGCGACGCAGCGGTGAAGAGACGGCAGAAAAAAAACACTCATCCCAATTGGCCCTCAGGATACGGCGAGTTTGAAAAATGAGAATACAGTTATCATTTTAATTAGATGTAAAGTTTTTTTCATGTAATTTTGCTGAAGTGATGACTTCAAAGAATGCGTTTCGCAGCGTTCGGCCGGCTGTGATTCCTGAGTGACAGTTTTGTTAATTTGCGAGGTGTATTTTTATTTGAATCGAACTTTTCCTGCGGGCGTTTCGGAGTGGGCAGAAAAAAAAGAAACGCGGGCAGGTGCGTGTGCGTTAGAGACAAACATCTAGGCTTTAGATGCATCTGATCTGTAAAGAAAGATGCAAAACTGAAGAAAATCTTTCTTGAGATATTTATAGACAACTGTTTATTCTTATGATCTGAGATTTTATCATGCCTAACTATCGTTCAAAATCGTTCATAAATATTAAAGGGATAGTTTACCTAAAAATGAAAATTCTGTCATCATTACCTCTTGTAATGTCAAACCTGTATTACTTTCTTTCTTCCGCAGAACACAAAAGAAGTTATTTTACTGTAAAGAACGTTGGTACAACAGCGGTACACCATCCCCAATTCACATTTGAGTGACTGGAGGGTGTCAATGATGACAGAATTTTCATTTTTGGGTGTTTAATAACACACATCACCTGTCAAGTGCAAAACACCATGGATGTCCTTGAGAAGCTACGAGGCTGAGATTTGGATGTATTCTGTAAAATCGCTTTCAGCATTAGGCCGCAAACGCATGAACTCGCTCGACCGGTTGTTGCAGGCTGTTGTTGTGTTGCAGTTTGCTCGCGTTGACAGGGCCGCTGTAAGGTGCCTCCAAACGTGTTGATAAACCGCTTGGTATCTTCAAGCAAACAAATGAAACGTGAAAAACAAGTCTTAATAAGTTCGTTCACAAGATCCCGGAGTGTTGAAACCCCGCGCTGGTACGTGTGAAACAGGGGTGAGAGTTTGTTTGTGTCTGCTCATTTAAGTGTGTGCGTGTGAGTTTATGGCTTTCCGCCGGGAACCGAGCGCAGTCGTCTGGAATATCCCCATCCCCTCGCATTTACAAAACAGAGGAAGTTGCTTTCGCCAACAGAGCCGGGTTCATTTAAAACAATTCAAACAAACGCAATCTCATTTTTCCTTTCTTGTTCCACGCCACGCCTGACACGCAATTCCTCCATTTATATTTTAATTCGAGCACTCTAGTTAATTATTGCAGCCGGTTTGTAATGACGAACTGCGCATTTGCATAGGTCACAATTAAGCGAATGAATTTTCGGGAAATATTCTAGCATTGAAGTGTCAACTTTGCTAGAGGTCACAGTAGCTCCGAATGCTCCCCCTATGCCCCGTAATGAGTTAATAACTGCTATTAAACTCTAATTAAAAGGCCAGCGCTGGGTGAGTGAAACAGTTAATAGAGCAATAGCTCAGATGTTTCGTCTAATGCGTAGCCAAAGCAGACATTGCCTATTCAAATTAAACCTAGCAGGGTTATTGTCTGCGAGCCGGCCCGCATTCTGACACTTTAATTACCACGGGGGAGGAAGTTGCATTTTTCACAGCGACACTTTGCCTCCGTATCGGCATCGTCGGCGCAGGAAGCGATACCTTGCGTAAACCATTATACATGTCATATGGCCGTTTAAGAACGGTTACCGGTAGCCAGCGCTGAAATAATGGAGTTTCCCTCGTTCTCTTAGTGTGTATCTGTGTATCGGGCCACCGTGTTAACACACTGCGTCGGTCACGCTCGCCGCCGTGGATATTTGTCCTGCAGTGGGATTGACATCCATTTGAGAGTAGGCTGTCAGTTTGACACAAAGTGAATGAGGCATATTAGACGCACGCACAGTCCTCCAGTTATACGGCCTTTAAATGGCGCGCTGATGCACTGATGGTTACCAGTAAGCAACGATAAGCGTCGAGAGAAGTGACAGTGTCAATAGTCATAATCTCGCCTGCCAGGAAATGATGATGACGCGTGGCGTATCTGCTAAACATGCCCTCTATATCCACTAATGAAATGAAAGGGAAAATTTATTTTGGAGTAGCAGGGAAAAAAGAAACAATCAATAAGCCATCGGATGGTAAATATAAAATTGCCGTGTAGAGCGAATACATTTGCTCATGTACGGGGCGGGCAGGCATCGGATCGGTGTGAAGAGAGGGAAGAAGAAGCCTATTTGTATGTAAATGCGGGATTGATCGTATTTATTTGTAGGCTCGTGGTGAAGATGCGCTCGGGGGACAGATCATCTCATCAGTTCAGATCTCAGATTGGCTGCTGTGTAAACCGCTGTCATTATATCAGATACACTGAGAACATTGTAGTTGAATTAGATCTGTCAGGACTGTGGCATAGTGGTTAGTATATTGTACATTGAGCTTTGGTGGCCATATAGATGATGTAAATGTATTTTTAAGGATGCATTTCTCTTTCTCAAATATTTGTATTATGTATTAAAAAATGTTTACTTCAAATTTTACTTTATTTTACTTTTTATTCAAGTAAATGTTATGACACGCTAGATCTGTCAGGGCTGTGGCATGGTGGTTAGTATATATTAAGCTTTTGTTCCCATCTAGATGTAGGTTTGATTTTTTTTGGATGCCAGTTCCATTACATGCTCTTTTTTTCTCTCTCAAATATTTTTATAATGTATCATTTTTCATTTTACTTGATTTTTGTTTTATTTTTATTAAATTAAATATGTTATTAAAGTAAATCATGTATATATATATATATATATATAAGCTATATCTAGTACATATATATATATATATATTATTAGTCAAGCACATTAAATAATTCAGTTTCAATTTTTGATGGGGCATTCAAATTTTCAGTACAGTAAATAGTTTTTACAAATATATTTTAGAAGCTTGATAAACATTTCAAATGTTAAGTTAAAATCCAGTTAAGGCAAAATGTGTACAAAAGTGGTGGCAAAACTTGCAACGCATTGTGATGATTCAAACCGGCGATATGCAGTGTAAACCTAAAATCCTGATGTTGATTAAAAAGAAAAAAAATCCATAAGCACGTTATGCTGCCCAAAGTTTATTGCAGCATCATTTTATTTGTTCATATTCATAAGAGCATCCCACTCAGAAGCATGAATAATGAAATGATAATTCTCTTTTTCCAGAGGTCACGTGATCCATATGGTCCCCGGTTCTGCTCCTGGCACCAACCTAATGACCTCACACTCCCGTGCATGTAGTTTTCACCTCTCCTCATGTGTGCAGAACTGCTAGCCCTGGGTTAGCTCGATATTCCAACATTCTGCTCCTCTCCAGAACATTCTCATTACCAGTCCACCCTCATTACGTTTGCCATGTCATTGTGTGCGGACGAATGGAGGCGGGGGAGAGAGAGGCAGAGAGAGGGAGACTGCGAGACTGCAAGCGGTTTGGACCAATTTTGTAATTTCTTAATCACTTTTTTGGCAACCTTTGCATGTGCCTGGGTTAATACCATGAATTGAATATTGCTTTGGTTTTCTGCTAAATAGGCTATCATGACATTGCCGTGGCGTTTAGAGAAATCTATTATTGTCATTTGCATAGTCCTTTTTAGTGCAAAGATCCTACAAAGGCTAGAAGAACAAAGAGCTCATGATGGAGAAAATAGGACAGAAAGGATCCAGCTCGCGCCTCAAACGTGACGTCAGCCCCTAATGAAATCCTTTGACTGAGACCATGGCAAATGGTGAAATTCATATCTGACACTTAATGGTTTGCATAAATTAGAAAGCTCCCGCGTCTGATGCGCGTGATTAATTTACACCACTTTTGTTACGTTGGCGCCGCCGAAATAATTTGTTGGGTGGAGTTTTTTTTTTTTGCGAGAGTAAAAAATGTATCAAAGCAATTAAAAAATGGATTAAATAAAGCGTCTAATTTCCAAATGGAAAAAATCAAGCACGTTGCATGTGTGCCTTTTGGGAGAACTGGCCACTTGATTTCCTATGAAAATTAATCGGCTATCAAACAATCTTCGTCTGCCGAGGATGATTATAAAGCCAGAGAGAGAGAGAGAGAGAGAGAGAGAGAATGCCCTTTGTGTAGGTGAAACGTGTCGGAGACTGTCATCGTAATATACCTCAGTGAAATGAAGGTTAATTCTGATGTACAGCCTGCATGGCAGTCATTATCAGCGAATCATGAAAATAAATTAAGCCACTGAAATAGATACGTCCTCTCCACGCACACAGCGGGGATCCGCTGAGCGATGGACGGATGAACTTTACAGATTATTATTGGAAAATACTGCCGAATTCAATTAATGCACCTAAAAGACACCTTTATAGAGGGCAGCCATAATTTAAATGACAGCGGGGTGTAATTTTGCTTGTTATAAGTCAAATTTGCTGAGTTTCATGTTCCACATATTTCATTCTTTCCCCTTCTGTTCTGCACATTTCCTCCTGGCTTTTGCTCGTCCCCACCCATAGGACGCGTTCCTCGATCACATCTGCAGCATTTGCTAAATAAAACCCTCTTTCTCGCGAGCGCTCAGTTATCTCTCACGCTAACCAAACCGACTCGGAGGTGCGCGCGCACCCGTCGCCTTTATGCAGATCACCTCGCTTCTCGACGAGGGCATGCCGATAGGACTAAACAGTTGACCTCTAACCTCTCGACAATGGGAGGGAGAGAACAGGAAGCCGCCGTGTTAATCCACGCAGGCATCTGACAAGCGCCGGGGTCGACTGGGAGTCCATATCAGCCTGACCCCGGCGCACGGCACCTTTATCTGTTAATCTACAGCTCTCTTTAACAACCTGCTGAATTAACATCCAGGCAGGGCAAGAGGGCTTCCGATTAACACACATCAGCCCCTCCGTGCCCAGCACAAAAGAGACGCTACCTTGTCTTTATGCTTGTCAGCCATTCCGCCCGCCCGCCCAGAGAGCCACCGTTCCTTTCCTGTGCAGTCAGGAAGTTCGGGAAAAGAATTGCCAAAAGTAGTTCAAAGGACTTTTGAACACAATAAAAGCATAAAACATGAGAGTAGAATAGTACAGATAATTCATATAAATGATATCTTTGTTGGTCATTTAGTGCATGTGTAGTGCAGTGAATGAAGATTTCTTCACAAATTGATGCTATTTGTAAAATGCTTATCGTTATAGATAAAAAAAGAATTCTGATTTTTTTCAACATAAAACCTGCAATTTAAATATTACATTATTTACAATATTATATTAAACATTGTAATATCATATTTAATATGACTGTAGTTTACATTTACATCACCAGTTGAGAAAATCTGGTATGAAGGGATTAGAAAATATTCATTAGAAAATACACCTAAATTAATTTATTAAAATGTAAAAAAATTCTAATTTATCATTTTATGTTCTAGAAAATAATTTAAAAAGGCTAAACACATCTAACTAAGCAGGCAAAAACACATTTTTTTTTTTCATTTCTTCGATTAGCATCACTTTCAATTGTTAAATTCCTTCAATTTATGTTTTTATTTTTGTAATGCAAAAAATCTCTTTAAAGTTTTCATGGTCCTCTCTCTTCTGGATTGTTCTTTTGATCTATATCATACTTCCCATTCCCCATCCCTACTAATGAAATATAGTTTCAGCATCCTTATGGATATTGAGCCCATCTTTGGGTTGTGGAATTGAAAGTGGATGATCACTCATAGCAGCAGATAGTAAAATCAATAGGTGTAGTGTGTGTGAGAGAGTGGCAGTGATATCTTTAGCACACCAGACTGTGTACGCGAGAGACGGAGGCAGAATAAAACGTGAGGTAGTGGGGCCACCTTTTGACGACAGCAACGCACAGACAGCTTGCATTCGCTCACACAACACACACATCCTCTCTCTCTCTCTCTCTCTCTCTCACACACACTCAAGGCCCACAGACAAAGCGGTGGCGGCTAATTCCAATGAGAGCCAAATCAATCAGCTTTCTTTAATCACAGCGCTACTTTTATAGTCTGGCTGTAATGATGAAATTCTACGTAGGGCGATCCCCTAAGAAACACGCGCACACGCTCACTCGCACCCTGTCGATTTTAGTACTCCAGACATTTGCTCTGATGATTTTCTTTTTTCAATTACATTATCTAGTCAGCCAATCAATCGCGGGGCTTATCAATAATTAATGCTTCAATGACTATTAAAACTCTTAAATAAAACTGCAACATGGCCTCTGACAACATTTAATGATTTTAGCTCGGTGACATATGGCCCGTGCAGAATAATCTCCATATTTATTTTTAAATGGATAATTCCAATGATTCATTAGATCAGGAGGGAGACGAGTGGAATATCTTTATTTAAATTATGAATATAATACATGCCACTCGGTTATTAGCTCTCGCTCGTAGCGCAGCTGCACACGTGCAAGCGCACAACATACAAATAGTTGCTTTATGTAGGTTTAGTAAGCGATTTTCTGGCCACGGGCTGAGCAGCGGAGGGGTTGTGCTCAGGGGGGTGTTAATGCGTGCGGTTACGGCTCTTCTTTTCTCTCGCTGAGTGTGGATTTGATCCAGCTAAACAGCCAGAAACAACTGTTTATAAACAGCTTTGGAGCCAGCGGGCCTTGAACCGACCCAACCTCACAGCAGATGAAGCTTTGATCCCCTAATCTGAGCGCTCGACTCTCTCTCTCTCTCTCTCTCTCTCGCTCTCTCTCCTGTGTGTGATGTCTGTTTTTCGTACTACAGGTTGGCAATCATCGGCAGGCCTGATCGCCCCTCAGTTATTACTGGGCATTCCTTTTCATACCGCAGCGCCACAGTGATACAGTATAATTCAGGTTTTATAGAGCTACAGGGGAAACTTCAAGTGATTTGTTGTGTGTAGAAGAGATTTGGTGCGCTGTTTAACAGAGCGTGCGCTTTGACGTTTACAGTACAGCACACACGGTTTTACAAAGTCGCCAAGAAAAGCATTCACAACCTATTTTACTTTGTTGACATATTTCACAGGATTGTGAAAGTGTGGAACTTGATTTTATCTATTGGGAATTGTTGGGATCATGAGAAGTTTCCTATATATATTATTTCCTTTTTAAATAAATTACACGATCTAAGAGGAAATTAAATATACTTTCATTTTTGTTACTGTAGCTTAAAGTTGACCCCCAAATGTTTTTTTTATCATTTACTCACCTTGCGGATTTGCTTTCTTTTGCAGAACGCAAGATATTTTGAAGATTGTTGGAAACCAAAGTAAACTGGCCCTCATTGACCTCCATTGAATGGACACAAAACCACCGAGACATTTCTCAAAGTATCTTCGTAGACAGGTTTGAAACCAATAAATGATGACAGATTTTTAAACATTTTTGTGAGAACTATCCCTGATAGATGACGGCACGAGCAGTACCAAAGTTTGAATGAGTTAAAGTCACATGCCGAATTATAAAAGTGGTGCATGGTGACTTAAAAGAAAGAACTCCCTCACAAGCATATATAAAAGATCAGCATGTTGCAGATGTTGAATATGTAGTGGTGAGAGAGCGAGAACGAAAGAGTCGAGGCAGTAACATCTGTCAGCACTCAGGCCGGTGTGATGAGAAGAAGTGCTGGTATGCAGCCGCCCGGCGTAGGAATCAGCAGGGCCGGTGAACTTGGCACAGCTGCGTTGTTTATTTGGCCTGACCCGGCGTTCGCCGCGAGGCTACAGCGCGCGCTCGCTGAAAGGAGCTTTTGTCCTCCTGCAGAAATCTGTTACAAATATTTACCGTGGGGGAACGCAAAGACCTGGCCCTCCGCCAGCCAGACAGCGGCCATAAAACTCACCGCACATTCTTGAATTGGTCGTCCTTTCGAACTGCGCTAAATTTATACCCTCCCTTTATTAATGAGATCACGCTGTCAAAGATGATTGGCCATTTACACTGTCAATGTATGGCTTTCACGACCCCGCTCGGGCGAGAGGCGTGCTGTAATTGAATACCTTTGAACGGAAATACATGTGTGCATTTCAAAGTCCGGACACGACTGAAATTTAAACGCTTTCCGGTGAACTTGTATTGTTTCGAGACATCCGGCTTATCTTTTTTTCTTTGGGATGTGAATATATAAATGATTGTATTTGGGAGGGGGAAATCAGAGCCGATCCTTTTTTTCCCCCGGCGCACACTTGGGTCAGTGGTAGCAAGCGGAATTTCAAACGCTGCATAATTTCACATGCGTTAAGAAAAAAATGCCGGTCTTGAATACATCTGCGTTAACCGGCGAGCTCGTCTCTCACCCCCGTAGCCGGACCTCGTCAACATCTTCCCCACGCATTGACATGCAACAAAGTTAATGGCACCCGATACGGAAGGGTCTAATCTCGACTAACTGACAAGATTTAAATCGAGGAGACATGTTCAGCTGATTAGCTTCCACACCCACAATTATCCAACCGGGGTGTCAGGCGAGGTTTAACATCTCCACTGATTCTTCTCTCTGGAGAGATCCGGCAGGAAACGCAATCGCTTTTAATAACTGCAGCCACCTTCAGCAACACCATCCAGCGACTGCAGCGTTCCCAGCCGTTCAAACTCCCTTCAAAATTAACCTTTCCAGCAAAAATATAATTTCGTGCAAAATGAACCACAAGCCCTTTTTTCGCCCCTCGCTCTCCCTTTCAGTCTTTCTTCCTCCCCCTCCTTCGAATAATTTATTCAAATTGCCCAACTCAGAACAGTGGAGCAATCTGCTGCCCCGAGAGGACCTGCGAATTCAGATTTTATTCGGAAAAAGAAGAAAAAAGAGAGTTTATATACCTGGCTGTCTCCTGACAAATAAGGGACTCGTTTGAAATGTCCCCTCGGTTGCGTGCGGCTCATTAAAATTCGCCCGATTTGAATATTCCGTGAAAAATATTATTTGATTGCGGGGCGTGTCCCGTTGTCGCGTGTATTTCCGCGCGCGCCAGGCCCCTGTTGGGCAGCATATGTCACTGACGACTTTGAAACAGAAATTGACCCCGTTTCGGGCGGCGACAAAGAGGACGGCACACGTCATGATGGACGGCTGGGTTAATTCCGCCCCTCCGAAGCTCTCCCGCCATCAGATCGGTTTTAGTCTCCGCTCAATCACCTGTAGGTTTCCCGCATTAATGAAGTGTTTTTCTCGCGGTGATGAAATCGGGGCACAAAGCAACGCAATTAATAATTTACTGTTTAGTTTTACTAATTGATCTGTTTGGGGAGCGAGGGTGAAAGTTGAGCCGCATTCTCAGATCACGACGCTTTCATATGGCATTTACACACAAGCCACAGCGCGTTCACACAAGATGAATAATGAACTAAACAAGATCAAATACTTATCACCCGGGACCTGAAGAGCACTCTGTAGACAACAAAGTTGCTAAATAGCACGGCAACGTTTCAGCAGAGAGGTTCCTTAAATAAGAAAAGGCCATTCGGCGTCAGAGACGAGTTGTGATGGACGATCTTTTTTTTTGATGACCAGAGTTGACCGCAAACACAATTTACAAACCGTTTCTTTTTTTTTAAATTTATAGTTTAGATCAGTTAAACAACTTTTAAGCATTCCATCCAACGTGCACCAATAACAATAATTATGTGATGGCGTTTTCATTCTTCTTTGTCTTTCTAGTAACATGAAAGCATGTCCTTTTCGTCTCGGGGTATCGTGGTGGGGCTGGGTTAATTAAAGTGTTTATATTATTCACACAAGATGGGCTATTTTTGAAACTGTGAATGCCTGTTACTGCACAGAGTCAACGCAAATGTGAGCCGCGTTTAAGACTAAAGAAATTAGCCATGATCTATCAGACCATTAGCATGTGCGCGGAGTTTACGTTTCTTCAATAAGCACCATTTTACGTATTCATATCTTCTGAATATTTGTTTGTGGACATGCTTTGACCAGCGTGAGCTCAAGTTTATATAGTCGGCCTGACATGCGTCTCCGGCGTTGCCGAGCGTTAAGCCGTCCGAAGTGTCCGCATCCCGAGGTGCTGTTGCTATTAGCAGCATCTCCAAGACGTTCAACGTGCTCATTTCAGGAGGGGGCGGCGCGGATATATGAGCTTCTTACTAGCATCATCACACAGAGTGGGATTAATATGGTTTTACTGCAAACTAGGTGATGGAAAATGATGTATCGAGGTGTTCATCTCCGCTCGCGTGTTTCAATACCTTGATAGATTTCGCCTACTTTGTATTCATTAACTAGTTTACAGTTCGTAATTGTGTGTAATGCGTACAGGTAAAGTGTGCGGTAAATCAAACACGCCCTACCTGCATTAACAACCTAATATTCAATTCCCTGTTGTGTTTGGAAATGATGTGTACATGTGTGTCCGTGTGCAGTAAAGCTGGTGTTGAGAGTTAACAGACGCTGATTGAATCGGGATGTCTTCGTCGCTTTTCAGAGAGTTTGTGGCAGCGACCAGTGTTTTCGTCTCTTTATCTGCCAGCAGGAATGAACGTGCTAAGACGACATGTTTTCAGTCCCAAATATAGCATCAGAATGCTGTTCCCGTGTTACAACCGCTGCGCCGGGCTGTCAAGTCGCGCCCATCTGTATGTAACCAGACAGATCTATTTCCGAAGGTGAATCTGAGGCTTAAACAAACCTTGATGTCAATCACAGGGCCGATTTTTATTTTAGCAAAGTCGAGCACATATCTGAATATGCATTATTTATGATGGAAATAAGCTGCTTAGGCAGTTTAACCCAAGCCTGCTCCAGATATTAGCGCAGGAGAGATGCTTTTCATCAGCGCCGCGTGTTTGAAGTCTAAATAACACACGTGTGTGATTAGAAGCGATGTAGCTTCCGCCGTCCCTGGAAACTCACTTTTTGGGTGGGGGGGAGCAACAAACTTTCTTTCTTTGCTCTGTTACAGATCATCTTTACCGTTGCCGTCTTGGTGACTTTATTTATGTGCGTGTCTGTTTTATTTCAGGTCACCTGATGGACTGACGGAAGGGATGATACATGGCGAGTTTGTGGCGAAACGGAGAGGC
Source organism: Triplophysa rosa (assembly GCF_024868665.1). NCBI lineage: Eukaryota > Metazoa > Chordata > Actinopteri > Cypriniformes > Nemacheilidae > Triplophysa > Triplophysa rosa. The sequence goes on along the minus strand of NC_079913.1, from coordinate 1,516,818 downwards.
ATGTTGACCCAGGTTGGTTTAATGAATATTTCTTCATGAAAGTCTCTCTCTCTCTCTCTCTCTCTCTCTCTCTCTCTCTCTCTCTCTCTCTCTCTGTGATTTCCCTGCCTCTTCACCAAGATTCATTTCATTCATAATAGATTTGCGGAAACTCTGGTTTGCGTCTGTATCTGGCAGTTTTAAGGGCTTTCTGTTTATTCTCTCTCTCCCTTTCTACTATATCTGTAATATTTTTACAGATAAATAGAAAAAATGTACTCGTTTTCAAATGATAGACAGAACCTGCACCGTTCTGGCTTAAGACACCAATTTGAGGGTTCCCACGGGTCATGGAATTTCTGGAATATTATGGAATTTTAAAAGGTCTATTCCAGACATTGAAAGTCATGGAATTTTATATATTTTTTGTCGAAGTCATGGAATATCAGTGAATTTTGTTTGTCACTTAAAATTGTAGTTTCCATTTATACTGTATTTAATTTTTGCGTGTTGTTATGGTTATCCTCAGCGCCATTTTATTCCCTTCCTGTTTGTCACTTGGCAATCACTTAAGTCAAATGCAGTCACCTGTAGCTCTTAACTAAGGCAAAATGCCAGTACAATGTACATTTCAAGAGTTTGGGCTAACAAACGACCACTTCAACTGACCGGGTTTCATTCATTATAGGTCATGGAAATTCAACTTTTTAGTCAGTGAAAGTCACGGAATACTGAGGGAATTTGACATTTGGCTTGGAGTGCATACAGTTGTGAAAAATATTCTTAATACATTTCTGTTGAACACAAAATATATTTTGAAGAATGTAGGAAAGCAAACCGTTCTGGGGCACCATTGACTGCCATTGAAATATTACGGTGGCCAAGAACTGTTTGGTTAGAAGCATTCTTTCAAATATTTACATTTATGCACTTGGCAGACACTTTTATCCAAAGCGATTTACATTGCATTGTACTATACATTTGTTTCTAATTATGTGTGTCTGGAGAAATATCTTTCTCTGTGTTCATCAGAACAAGGAAATGTGTACATATTTGGAACAACTCGAGGGTGAGTAAATGAGTTTTTTTGGGGGGGTGAATGTTTGTTTTTAATGATGCTAATATACTTCTACTGGAAAATGGAACAAATGCTATATATTCAGTTAGAAAAGCCTGTCTTGATTTTATCAGTGCCCCCCTCAAAAAAATGGATTAATACACTGGATTTATACATGGAAAGCCCCACCCCTAGTGCCACCCATGCAAATACAGTCTCTGAGTGTCAGTGGAGACTCTTCACAAACATCGCGGCCGCACCAGGTGGAAGGCCCCTGATGCTAGCGCTCGCTTTTAGATCTGCTTATTTGGATGCACTTGATGACACAATGGATGTGCATTACTCGCCCTCCAGCCTTCCGGCTGCTGTAATTTCATAGCAGTTACCACATGCATCCTACTTGACATACAATTCACTCTCTCCGGGAAGGGAGCCAAATAATGGGATTTAGCCTGGGCCGCTAGCGCCCGCATGCCACCGCTTGTCTAATTAGCCTATCCAGACACGCGGCCCTTTGCACTGTCAGCCGCACATCAACCCGTGACGTACCACTCCACCACTGAGAGGTCAAATCTGTTTTCCAGAGCAAATGGAATAATGGACTCATATCGGCCCCCTCTCTTCTCGGCCCCGGGCGCTCTCAACCACACGCAGAGCAATACAGATAATGTTTTAGATGGTGGAGATGCGCTGTAGCAGCTGAATGTTGACTGGAAAGGGGAAGTGGATTATGGAATTGTGGGTAAAAAGACCAAATTATGTCGAGGCGTGTTGCAAGAAAGGACTGCAGTTGTGATGAGTTTGATTTTTGACTTGAATGTTATGGTTGTTGTCTTACGATTACACATTTTCATAAGTCAGTTTGTTGTTTGCTAATGTGTGTTTCTGTATAAAGCTGGGATGAAAAACAGGCACCACGCTGTACCCATTAAGCTATAGAATCCGCAAGGGTAAGTAACACAGATTGAATAAGACAGAAAATATAAATTAACGTTCTGCACAAAGTCGCTCGCCCTCGTGTTCGTCCGTTCTTGACGTTGCGCAGGACTTTAATTGTTACAAGCAGAAGCTTCTCAGTAATGACCCGAGCCATCTCCTGCTGTCAAAAACACACGGAAACAATTTCCTCTGCTTCTGTAAAGAAAAACGCACTCCGCTGGGCTTCTGTAATCAACCGGCGGAGTATTATTGACTTGTTTATTTAATGAAAGCGAAAGCAGTAATGTTGCGCGAGGCTTTTGTTTGTTTCATCCGAGGAAAAGATAGTCACACAATTAACAGAATTAATGAGTTTATTGTGCGTGCAACCAAACACGAGGAGATGAAGACGCCGGGATGAAACACAAGACGCTTGGCATTGTTTTCGTGTCAGGAACACACTGCGAGGTATTGAGAGGTATCGGTTTAATTGCGAAGTGTCTTCACAATGAATGTAAGGTTGACTGGTCAATGGTTGAAAATGGATACCGCTGTGGTTAATTGTATTCCTCTGCCTGCTTCGATCGATATACAAATAAGAAAAATAAATTTAAGCTGGATTGCATATTGAAGTTGGAAGATAATGTTGAGCTTATATACTGTAGGCTGCAATTGTGGCTCGTCCAATCAGAATTCCACTCAGTTGTAAAATTAGTTGCACTGTTTTTATTTTTACCAACAAGCATTACGTACTGTGAAACCGATGCAAGACTTCACACGTCATATTAATGATCTTATATTTTGATTTGCTTATGTCAACTGACATGAAAATAGATTGAAAATGACATTGTTTATCTTCAATTGATTCGCTTAATAGGACTAGGTGTTATAATCCCACTATTTCAGCACAGTCGAATTGCCCAATAGGACATTTCCCTGCACGCCTTATGCAGGGGGAAGCAGACAAGAATGTGAAGAGAGGAAAGGAGGTCTGAGGTTTCACTGGTTCATCGGGTAGGCATCCTCTTTCCTTGCCATTATCAGAGAGACATCTCATGAGTTGTGTGTCCCAATTTCATCACATTATCCTGAGTGAAAGATACCTTTTGGTGAGGTGCTGCTGATAATGCCCTATACACACGCACACACCCACCCACACACGTATATATGTCATACCACCAAACCCTATCTCCACATATTTTGTATGTCACATTTCCAAAGCAGTGATCCCCAAAATAATTTAAGTTAAATACATGATTTACAAAAAGTGATTTTATTTAGCTGGAGTTAATGATGAACACAACCGCAGAAAATGATGCTCCTGATCGCAATGTAGGTGTGTATGTGTGTTCGCATGCCTGCTCTTCTGCGTTGTGAAACCTCGACCATCTCTGATCAGTGTATAATTATCTTAAAACAGGAAGTTATGGGTATCGGAAGGGGGTTTAGCTGTGATGGATGTTGAACCCCCAGGGGGGACGTGCTCCTGTCGTGTTGGCGCACGCCGCCCCGGGGGTAGGGCAGGAAATGAGCTCTTTAGAGGACATCACCACCATTAGGTCACGGCAGGAGTCCTCCTCACGCGTGCACACACAGGACTACTGTACATGTGTCGTTCGGCTGAAAGATGACCTCGCTTTTCTGTGGGCAACACCAAACCTGGTGCACTGCTTACTACGACAACTAAAGCTTTATAAGTGAATGATTTGAAACGCTCTACTTACCGTAGGCAGTAATCCATCCAAATGACACTTTCTCAACCGGAGCTCTTAGGGGACTTGATCCAGATTTGATCCAATAGTAAAGGTGCATGAGGACCTACAAATATGTTATGCATAAACATACATAGCATGCAGATATGAGACATGCACATTTGTTTTAAAAAATAAATATTTTTATTATCTTAAAGCATTAAAGGTCCAGTGTGTAATTTTTTGGAGGATCTATTGAAAGAAATGTAATATAATATACTGTACATAACTATGTCTTGAGAGGTGTATAAAGACCTTACATAATGAAGCGTTATGTTTTTATTACCTTAGAATGAGCTATTTCTATCTACATACACCACGGGTCCCCTTGCATGGAGTTCGCCATGTTGTTTCTACAGTAGCCCTAAACGGACAAACTGCACTACAGAGCGCGTTTCATAAATTCGCGATCTCCTTCAGTAAAGAAGTGAAAATGTTAATCCTGTGTCATCCACCGTAGTGCTTCGCAAGGGAGGAGTGGAGTGAGCCGTTGGTTGCAATTTGCAACCCCACCACTAGATGCTGCTAAATTTCACACACTGGACCTTTAATGCATCCAATATCATATACTGTATTATAAGTTACTACATTTAGTGTAATAGTAATGTTAACAGGTAAAGTACTTTGCCGTTTTTTAAGTATAGAATGAATTATACTGTAAGTGTATTTATAATTAATGTTGTTTTGATGGATATTGGATTATTTTTACTGCATTCATTGCAATGCATGGTGGGATTGGATTTTTTAAGGATGTGTGTTTGGCCAAAATGAGGTATTTCAGGAACAGCCTTCGTATCTGTGCTGGCTATGGTGGCAGCTCGCTTGGTTTTGAAAGCTCATTTCATGAGACTCGTATAGGCCATAAACTCCCTTAATATCTTCTCCGTAATATCTCTCTGTCATTCTCTGTTTCTTTCTGTCCGGCACAATAAATATCATGTCAGTAAGGCGGAGACGCTCCTTCATGGAACGCTGGCTGTTTATTAGCGGCGGGCTAACTTTCAAAGAAATGCTAACAACATTCATTAATGGGCTGCATCTTGGGCCTGATGAGGCGTGCCGTCGGGCTCCTGCGGCGCCAGGGGCGTAATGGAGCTGGTAAACGGGTGTCGTCCGAATCGTAGAGCGGGGCCGTCCGAGCGCTGACAGTGACAGAGCAATTATGGCGAGGCAAACGGGCTGTGTCAAATTAGCAGCCCTGAGGAGCGCTCATTTCTCTCGCCCCGACCGGGGAAGAAGTGATAGCCGCTTGATTGTGAGTGATGGGTGGGACGGGGCTTCGGAGCTAACGTTCTGATTTGTCAATGAAGAGCCGGGTGTCAGGAGGACACGATTGAGATGTGCGCTGAAGGTGGAGGATCAGGGCGGGGGTCCGGTGACCCGGCCAGGGAGTCTTTCTCTGGGAAGGTCATCAGTCAGTGTTCCTGTCAGATGAAGATCACACGGATGCCTCTGCGGTAATTACACTTGACTGCGGATGAGGAGAGATGTCTTCTTTGGTGGGCTTGCAATGACTGCATCATTTATAGTTGACTGCAATCAGACACGTCAGGCGATGAATCTTTGTTTTTTTTGGTCGGCTGCGTGTGATGAAGCAGATCGGCAGTAAAAGACAGTTTGCTGATTCAGGAATAAAATATGCAGACACTTAAAAGCACCTTTAGAGTTGAATGGAGTTTAGATTGTTTTAATTGATTTGTTCCTGCAGCTTAGTTCAGTTTGTAGAACCTTGTGTGAGCTGTTCAGAGGTTATGGGTTCGACCCCCAGGGAACACAAATTGATGATCAAATATAAGGGCTGTCAAACGATTAATCGCACCCAGAATAAAAGTTTGCGTTTACACAATATGTCTGTTTATTCTGCATATTAATTTAGTCTTTTTTTAATAAATATTTTTATTTAGGAAAGAGCGGAGTATCATCTTACATACAAAAAAAGTTAACAATACTCTTCTTGAATTGTTTTTTTTAGGAAATATGTACATGTATTTATTTATATTTACCAATAATTTGAATGATAAATAAATGTTTATACATTTTTTTACAGTTTATACTTTTCTTAAATATATGCATGCATGTGTATGTGTTTATAGATACAAAAATATTATGCAGACTTATATTATGTGAACGCAAACTTTTATTCTGGATACTATTAATCGCAATTAATCGTTTGATAACTCTGTAAAATAAATACGATTTAAGCCGTGGTTCAGATAAAAGCTTCCATCGAATGCATAAATGTACATTTAAATGATGTTTTTAAAATGTTCTTATTTGATCTTTATGTTTTTAGGTCTGATATTCTTGCTCTTTTTGAAGCACGAGATGGTCTTTGGCACGTCCTCAGATTTTGCTGGGATAACAGGGTACGTCAGGTTTGTCACAAACTTGTAGTTCATGACAACTCATAGCTCAGCTGGAACATGTCCTTCTCATCTGCCATTAATGTCACTTTCAGCTCATCACACACGGATGATATTTAATTATAAATGCGCCGCAGTCATAAATGTTTAAGCAGATTTACATGGAGTTTTATGTGGAGGAAGTAGGAAGTGACATACTGCGCTTGACTTAGTGTTGCGCTTGTTTTTACGGTGTGAGAAAGAGCGGTTGGAAAGTTGATGTTCTCTCATTGTCACACGCTTATCCGCACATACGAGAGCATGAGAACATTACGGACTTAAAGCAACATGACTCTTTTGGTTCATTTATTGAAGTGTAACAAATGCAACAAGTCCTGATGTGATTTTTCAACTTTAGAGGGCATTTTCAATTGTTCGTGTTCAAAGATTTAAGCAGAACCAAAAACTGTCTTTTTTCTGCAGTAGAATAGGATTTTAGGGAAGCAGGCTGAAGATATATTTATATAACACAGATGTACTCCAGATATTCCTCATCTTTCGGGAAGGATTTCACAGACGGCGTCGATATTGCTGGCTTCTATTCTACATCATGTTTCTTTTGTAACAGAAATCCATATGACAAATGTATCATTTAGTTTTTACTCCTCTTTTGTGTATTATTCTTATACGCATGTCTGTGCAAAACAAGTGTCTCAGATCAGTAACAAAACGTTGATTTTGTCTCTTGGTTTAGTGGTATGTTCTGCAGACGTCTCTTTGTTTTTTATTTTGTAAATGGCCAAACCGAAGCCCTCCTGACGATACGTGTGAGGTGTTGCCAGTGATTCCCATAAAACAAGATGAGTAGGCCAAATCAACGTGCCACGATGTTTAATTATTCAAACTGTCCTCCTCACAACCCTGATGCAAATGTCGTTGGTTATTCACATCCGCAATCTTCAGAGCGCTCGTGTGTTGTTAGTCAGAGATGTCGATCGGTGAGGTGGATGGGGGATGTTGCAGCAGAGATCGGGAAGTTTCCCAAAAGCCATAGAAGTCGTCATCTCACGGCACACATTTGACGCAAACTGTCTTTTTTTTTGTTTTAGTACGCCCCACTAACCATGAGGAATGAACAAGGAACGGGGAAAGACAGTGTTGATTCGAACGTGCCCTTGAGCGCGAGATTGACAGAGCTGATTTTTCAATAAAAAGCAGAAGAGGTCCACTCCCTTGTTTGTCTGCCGAGTTTGGGATGTGCCGCAGAAGACTTTGTCTTCTCCCGAGGCATGGAGCTTTTGACAGAAACATTTTTTTTTTTCACTCTCCACCCTTCCCAAAGTTCCCCTCCGTCGAAACATTCCTCCTCTCCTGACAGGTGCGCCGCGGCCAATGGGATTTGCTTCCGTGGCCTGCAGGTTGTCAGGAGAGACGGCCAATAAGCAATCAAAGTGGCACGAGTTGCTGAAACAAAGCAGCAGGGTTTTTTCTAGCGGCACGGTTTGGCGAGTCTTGCATGTATAATTAAGTGAGGGGAAAAAGGAAAGGGCACTTAATCTTCCCCCTAATGGCGATTCCTTCTATCACCGGCTTCCTCTGGGGGGCATACCCCAAAGACCGCTCGCCGGGTCACTGGTGTCCCCCAATTGTCATTGGTGAAGCTTTTTTATCAGGTTGAGATGTGTTTGCTTGCGATGTGGCATTATTCCATTCATCATTGCTTTGTTCCTGTACGAATTCATAGGGCAGCGGAAGGGTCCATCGCCGGGGCAATTTATCATCTGGAGGAAAATAAAAAGAGATGTGCTTGGGCCCTAGTTGCATATTTCACACACTTTTTCGCACACACACAAACCAACATCTACCTGTTCATTTGCAGGTTTTATTTGTTTTTTCCATGCACACGTTAGACATTAAAAGCACGCACCATTTACTCCGTTATTTCGACTCTATACATCACGTATACAAAAGCTCTAAATAGAAGGCGGTGTTTTTCACACCTTGCAGAGTCGCAAATAACGAATTGTTGCGGGCGTGATTTTCTCTCTCTACACGTCGATAATTCTCAGTTTCCAATCTCGGTATTGACAGCTGATGATTTTTATGAAGTACACAGTTAACGAACCAAGGATACTGTAAGAGGTGTCGACCTGGATGAGTGTAGACCTCATTGAAGAGAACGAACCATTATCGGTTCAGTGGTGAAAGGTGTTAGTGTCTTCTGCCAGAGAGACCACAGTCGTGTCCTCCACGCAGGTGTCACAGGCCAAGGAGTCGCAGCGGAGCCTGTGATTTAGCCCAAATGGGCCGCACTGCTGCGCTCTATAATACAGACTATTATGTGGTCTCACCACTGACATTAATGGGATGTTACAGCGATTTAAAATGATTTAATGGCTCCCAGGTTGGGCCCCTAATGGCCCTCTTTATACTGCGATGCCTATTATGAATGTGAAAGACAGTGTTGTGAAGTGCCTCTGTTTTTTCCGTCGTCTGCTCAAACAGTGTGACAGGTGCCGCTTTACCCGGCAACTGAAGGGGTCGAGGGAACGGGGAGGCAGACGGTACGTGTAGACGGCTTCCTCCCTCACTGTCCATCCATCCTAGGTTACACCGTGCACATACACAGAGCAGCTATGGATGCATGCGTGTCGTTTGATCTTAAATGATTGAATTTTAACATTGTCCCAACATATTATTACAAAAGAAGAATTTATTTAAAAAAAAAACGTTTGGTCAAATAAGTAAGAAGAGGCAACCAATCGCATCTCATGGGTGAGATCTTAAGGAGCTGAAATGCCAAAAGTACATTTTTGCAAAATCTAAGCTAAAGGTGATATACTATTGAAGTTTTTCTTTATTTTGTTTTGTTTATTTTGTTTTTATTAGTGCTGTCAAATCGATTAATCCTGATTATAAATGTTTGTTTATATAGTGTAAGGGTGTGTGGATTAATATATACATACATTAATTGTATATACATGCATGCATGTGCGTTGTGTATATTTGTATGTATGTATTAATGCACACACATATGTTAACGAGTATGTACATAAATATAAATTTAGATTTAAATATCATTTATGTTATATTAACTTATACTGTATTATATTATTTTGGAATTGATTAATTGTGATTAAAAAATTTGACAGCACTAGTTTTTTTTTACAAAATTCCCATAGCTACATTCATGTTGTTCCATATGTTTAATGACTTTTCTACTATTCAAAAGTGTGGAAAAAAGGGTTAATGAAAATGACCCAAATTTTTTAAGGGTTGTATATACACTGCTGTTTACACATATAGATTCACTGACTTATTCTTTTTTATCGCAAGCGAGAGTTAGATCTAGATTATTTTAATTCCATTATCATAATTATAATTAAATGCATTTTATACTAGTATAATACTAGACTTCAGATGAAAGCACTGCAATCGCCCCAACTTCTCACTTGCTTTTCTAGTCACAAGTTATCACGGATGGGTGATTGGGTAAAGTCTATGGATCGAAGCGGTCAGAGGTGGCCATGGGGTTAAGCTAATATTGTCACTATCTCGGATGAACTTTCCCTTCCTAAAGTGCCGTTCCTGCCCTAATTTGCATTAAAAAACCACAAGCAGTTTGGCAACAATGCCCCAGACTTCTTCAACTCTCCTTAAATGAGTTTGTCAGGTGAGAGAGTCGGCGTCCAATCGGAGGGTGACGCTTAAGGGCGAGAGGGGTTAGGTGAAATTGAAGAGTGGAAGATGGTGTCATCGCCGGACACAAACTGCCACTCATCTTGTTCTTTAGTGTCCCGACCCCTCCGGTTAAAGCACAGTGTCCACGGGCATTTTGAGAGGAAGGGAATGAGCGTGAGCCTGCTGGATTGACATACCGAACAGTCATTACACGCTGGGTTGAATACTAGATTACTCCAAAATGGCTCAGGGTCAAACGGCAACGTGTTCGCTTTTGGCGCACGATGACTTTAATACCAGGCGCTGTATTAGACAATTACGGCAAAGCCCCGCGACTGGGTTTTACACTCACCAATAAAAAAGAGCCTGCGACCTCTTCCGCGCCAAACAAACAGCTTCAGGCTTTTGAGACAATAGGGTCCCGTTCTGAAATGGCCACTCCGAGACAGCACACTCCTACTCGAACCCTTGACTCGCTATTCTTTTTTCTTCTGGGTGAGCAATACGACCTTTAGGTGCTTCAGTGACAATTACAGAAAGCGAAAAATTGAATCATAAGCTTTTTCTTTGCCTGCCAGTGGCCGTGTAGGCGTTGCTGTAAAGCGCGGTAATTATTTGGCTAAATTGGCATATTATAATTCTTTTTTTCCCAATCCTTTTGCAAAATGAGTTATAAAAGAGACGGCATGCTGGTTGTTGAGAGGGGTTTGAATGAAGGTAAGTGATTTAAATAGCTGATGTAAGCTCGGCTTGATGTTGACTGTCAATAGGAACAATAGCGGCGGTTTCCCAGAGGTTACCAGGAGACAGGTGGAGTGACGGAAGGCCACGGTCCTCCATTTCGCCTCGCTTTGACTTTCCTAGATGAGCTTCAAACAGGGTGATTTCCTTGATAGTGTTCTCTCTCATTCTTTCTCGCTTCTAGAAACTTAACTGTAGCGTTGGAAACACATAACTGGTTTTATTGAGAGCATCTATGCTTTACCACAGAGTCCAATTTGTGTTTTGTTAATATTTAACATACTGTATGTTGAACATTCCTAGCTTTTATTATGTCCTACTTAGGACACAGCACTGTTAAATCGACAGAATTAAACATACAGATTCTTGAACAAATGACTTTAAGAATCAGTTACTGAATTAATCTCACTCGCTTAATCCTAATTTATTGAATCATGTTTACGGTTAGCAACCATAATGTGTGTGTACAATATTTGTAAGGGATGTTTTCTTGTAATATTGATATTGTATAGGCGGTTTCAGTGGCAACTATATAAACAAACGTTATGTGGCCCAAACTTAACTTCCAGTAACGCTGGACGCAAACACGACGGTGGCCACCGTAGTACAAAAACCTGCCGTTGGCTGTGACAGCGTGTCTTCTCATGTAGAGCACGATCCATACCGTGATCTATTTCACCACTATATCGCAGGAGAGAGGAAGAGGAAACGCGCGTTGTAGAGTTGTTTGTCCGTTTAGGGCTGCTGTACAAAACATGGCAGCGAATTCAATGTCTGTAGGGCCGCTCTGTATGTAGATATAAACATCTTATTCTAAGGTATTACAAACATAACGTTTCATTTTCTAAGGTCTTTATACACCACTGAAGTTTTGTATATTGTATTTCTGTCAATAGAGCCACCTAAAAACCCCGTATTGTTCCTTTAATTAAAAAAATGTTTAATACAAATGTGTTTTTTTTAATGCCAAAGTATCCTAATGAAGAATTATGAAATTAAATTTGATGATCGCATAACTGAGGGGCAACCCAGAGGAAAATTGTTCAGATGATGCTCTTAAACAAAAGTTTCCATTTGCTGTCCATTTAATCTTATCGAAACAATTGAGATATTACAGAGATGTCATCTGTGGTTTTTTATTCCTTTCAAAAAAAGTTAATGCACTAAGAGTTGCGTTTCTAATTTTTGAGTGCCTCTAAAATAATCAAAGAATCGTTCATGTAATTGAAGGGAACTAAAATCATTCCAAGATGATTCAGAACCCAAATTCCTTCTGATTCCCTCTTGCTCTCTTCTCATTCCCCACACGCTTTTGTCTCCGTGTGGATTGTGAACGCGTTCTCCGAGTGGTTGTAATTATTTTTTCTCTTAGTATTCACCCAGGATGAGCGTTTTGCTTAGTGGCCTGTATCCGGGCCTGACAACCCTGCTTTTGATTATTGTGTCCAATGATTTGGCAAACCCTAAACCGTGATGTCGCTAATTAGTTAGCTTTGAGTAGAACAGATGACTGCGAGGTCCTCTGAAGGTCGACGCTGCCTCTCCAAAGCCCGGCTATAAATTTGAAGTTTGAATGGAGAGGGGAGCGAAGGGGGCAGCGAATATGAAGATGAAAGTCCCTGGACGATTCGAGCGCTGTCATGTGCACTCACACGTCGGCATTAACCTTTTTCTTCCTTGTCCTCTCTTCACTACAAAACATATTCCTCCCCCCTCACCGCCTGTGTTTGTTTTCCCTGATGTATGTTTCAGTGAGTATGTTCTTGCATTTATTTGTCTCTGGTTTTGTTCCAGTCAGGGGTCCACTCGAGACGTCCAGGGACCAGGTCCTTAATGAAAGCATGATCAAAGAGACCGACTCTGTCTGTCCAGGCACCTGACAACCACGTCCGGCATGAAATAAGCAGTGCAAACTGTTGAAGAGCGAGTCGTTATTATTACACTGTTGTGTGGACCTTAGCACTTTTTGTGCACTTAAATAATTTTAAGAATAAAGAATATGTGTCTTATGAGCAGGATGTCGGCAACTGCAGCCGCGTGAGCGAGTTACCTGTTATTCTGGAGGACTTTTCGAGAGCCAGAAAGGTGTTTATCTGTTTTTCAAATGGTGTTAAATCACACAGCTGTAGAAAAATGGAAGGTCACATCCGCGTGCAATGGGAGGCCCGAGACTCGGCCTAGTCCAAATATTGACATGGCTATGCTAAACTCAAGGCAATAAAAATCAACAACGACTAGCTTTAACTGCCGGTGTTATTCCAGCGCTCTGCTGTGTGGCCTTGAGTTACCGCAAAACACAAGAGCCGTTCTGTAGTTTTCACGGCTTTTTTCCCGACCCGTCTCGTAGCGCTTTGTCTGCATTCATCTCCAGACGCTTTGTGTAATAAGTGCGCGGAATCTCGCGCGGCATGCACGATCAATGAAAACAGAAGGTAATAGAGTACAGGGGTCTGTGTTAAGTCGGAAGGGGCTACTTCTTTATTCAAGGTTGGATGAAGAATGAGCTTTTGCTTGCATGTGTCTGAGCCTCTGGTTCTGGAATCTGGAGTTTCTAAATATGCAACGAAGACCTTCTGGCGCTCGCAGTGTAAATCTGCATTTTGTGTCGTGTCAAGTGGTCATAAATGACCACCTGGGAGTGAATTTGACCCCATCTGTGACCTCAAAGGGTGAGCGCTGGAGAGAGTTTAAACTGGAGAGGTGAACATGTGGCACGGGTGCCAATGAAACCGAATGCATGCCGCATACGCTCGGGCACAATGAAGGACACCCGTGTCCAACTCGGCTCACACCTGCTTATTTTTAAACTGTAGCTCAACTGGAAGCGGTTCTCATGTGGGGTGACAGGGGCTTGTGTTTTGTGTGTTATTATCATTTTGGAAATGAATATCATGATTTTTTTATGACTCATTATTTTGCTGGAACAGGAAGACGAGTGATATTGATTGCGATGCAGAATTCATAAAGAGAAGACAGACTGTTTCTCGCTCTTTCACCAGTCAAGAACTTTCCACTCGGCCTTCCAGAGAGGGACTTTGCTGTTTTTGGTGTTGCGTCCCTGTTGTGTCGAGAGCTGTGGAATTCATAGATCTTTCCTTTTAAAGTGGCACCTCCTCAGGAATTCATTTCTCTTGATAGGGAAAAGTGAGGTGCTTTTGTTACGAGAAATACAGTCCAATACTTCCTCAAATACTACAGTATTGTAGAAAACATCGTGTTCACTATGATGCATGGTTTGGTTAAGTGGTTCAGATGAGTCGTAAACCTATAAATAAGCTCAAATAATAATATAATATTATTATTTTATAGACGTTTCATCAGACAGAAGCACCTGGCCCGAAGTTCCTTCCAATTCATCAGTGTTTGTTTATTGGTCTTTATAATATAGCAATTTATATTATATTTAATTTACATTAATATTTTAGTTTATTTTAATTGTAATAAAAAATATATACTGTATCTATATATACAGTATATCTATAAATTTGTAAAATGTTGCTGTAGTTTTGCAGCAGGTTTGCCAGTAACTTACTGTAGATTTAATTACTACTTAATACTTTCCTATTAGTACTGTTATCAATTTGAGTTAAACTTTGCTTTAAAACACTTTTGAGATTCAAATGAGCAAGACGAGACTGGTCTCATTACTGGCATTACACTGCAAAAAATGACATTCTTCCGAAGCATTTTTGTTTTGTTTTCTAGTAAAAATATTTAAAACTTCTTAAATTAGAAAACAAGAAAAGTGTACTAAAATATTAAGTATTGTTTTATGAAAGAAAATATAAGAACTAGGGAAGTTTATGTTTAAAACAATTGTAAATTAAATCTGCAGTAAGTTACTGGCAAACCTGCTGCAAAACTACAGTTTTACAATATATATTTATTTATATTTATAGTGTTACCACTGATATTATATTATAGTATAGTATAGTATGTTTTAAAGAATAGTTTACCCAAATATTAAATGTTCATAATTTACTCTACATGCTATCAGAAGATAACAAGTCATTTGAATATAAAATAGCTTATTTGTGTTTATCTGAAGAAAGGAATCCATGTACTGTAGATCTATGATGGCATGAGGACGAGTACATTTGAAGAGAATTTTCATATTTGTGTGAAGGATTGTTGTTGTGGATAAGTAATTACATCAATGTAATTAAAAGAGATACTGCTAATAGAGTTCATTAATATAATAAAAATACCATTTAGGGTTGCCAAATGTATTAATATAGTGCATTTATCTCAAATGAATTTGATAAAAGTAATGTCAAATGCAGGAGAACCCATTGTTTTTATTTTCATTATAGTTCGATCTTTCTCATTTTTGAGTATCAAAAGCATAAATCACACCACGTGCTTAGATGTGTAGTGCATGAGGCAGTTAACTAGTCACCAGTTAGCAGAAGCATTCTATTTAAAATGACTTCCAGTGCACTAATATCATGGACAGTCCCATCGGGGTGACCCGGGGTTAAGTGCCCTGCTCAGGGGCACAACTCGCCATCTGCTGGTCCAACCTTTGCTTTGGACTGAACTCGCATTCCCTCATGTTGGCAGACGAGATCTTTACCCAGTAGACTTCCACCGCAGAACAATAAACAAGACAATTAGCAATTTACCACATGGGGAACGGTTCATATTTATCCATTAAAGGCAGGATTAGCACAGCGGTGGGGCCAATAAACACGTCGCGCTGCATTCGAGCTCGGCGTAAACAGCGCATCGAAACTTAATTTCAACTTAAAGGTGACTATTAATTTTCTACGTTTGTAAAGAAAGAAACCAAAGCACGGAGCGTGACATTTTCACATCTTTTTATTTTTGTATTTTTTTTAAGATCACATGACAAACGGTAACCCCACACTACAGAATTACCGAAGTGTGTCTGAGAACTAATGAGAAAAATTTCTCCAGGGAATCTTTATCTATTGCGCCTCGGAGTGCACCTTGGGGACCCCGCTCACCCACTCCGGTGTCTGTCACTCCACCCCCAACACACACACACTGACACCCTGCTTCCTTTACACTGTCGGCAAGTGAAGCCATTTCACTTTGCACCTTGCAATTAAAATCCGAGAGTGAGAGCGAGAAAGGGAGAGATACACTTACTTTTGTATGGCACACACATACTTGCCACTTTCCCCACCCCTGAAATATGTGGCGTACACATGTACGCAAAACGTGTCAAGATTGTGGAGTCGAGAGCAATGACAGGTATGGAATTAATTAACAAAAGAAATCACACAATTCTCCTTTAGCAGGAGCATTTTATATCAGCTTTTTACATTACGCCTGTCTGATTGCCTCAAAGATGTGGCGCCACATTACCGTGCTATTTACGGATGTCTATTAGAGTTTTAGCTCCTGGCTTTGTTAAGGTAGGTGTGATGTGTTGGTGAATTGTTTTACAATCTGACACGTGATCCTATACAAAAGGTACTTGGTACCTCCGATGAAAAAATTGAGCTTTGATATCGTGGTGGTGGGAATCTTTAAGGGATCGCTCGCATGAAAACTCTCAGGTTGTTCTGAATCTGTGTAAATTTGGGGGTTGAACACAGAGAAAGATATTTGGAGGAATGCTTGTAACCAAACAGTTCTTGGACCCCATTGACTCCCATAGTAGGAGAAATGACAAGGGTAGTCAAAAGTGCCCCAGAACTGTTTGCTGTCCTACATTCTTCAAAATATCTTCTTGTGTGTTCAACAGAAGAAAAAATGATAAAGTAATTTTTCCTACTATGGGAGTCAATGGGGGGCAAGATCTGTTTGGTTATAAGCATTCTTCCAAATATCTTTCTCTGTGTTTAGTAGAACAAAGACATTTAAACCGATTTGGAACAACTCGAAGGCGAGTAAATGATGACAGGATGTGTATTTTTGGGTGAACTGTCCCTTTAAGCAAATGCATTGTGTCAGTGGTATACAATGTCAGTGAATACATACTGTATGCATGTGCCATGGTATTTTGAAATAGTTCTCCAGTGTATTTTTGGTTAATTGAATTTAATTGTAAATGCTTTTTACAAAACATACTCTGTTATTGAAAATAACATAAAAAACTATTTTTAGAAGGAAGCAGATATACACCTGGACTTTCCTTACAGGTGTGACTTTTCTTTTCAAATGACATTTTTTCCATGACGAAAGCATTTGATAAATCATGCTACCAAATTGTGTTTTTTGAAAATGGAAAATTTTCTTTGTCCAGAAATAAGGAATGTAATATACAGTTTGTACAGAATAAAAGTCTTTGTCTATGGTAAGTTGCCATTAAACATAAAACGCCTAAATTGTTGTTATAGGTCTAATTTGTGGCGTTACTATACTGACCTCTACAGGAAGTGCGTTTGTGTGTGTGCGCACGCGTGTCATGATGTGGCCTCTAACATTTTCTTGTAAATAAAAAGAGGTCTCAGGCTGCGAATATGTGTGTAATGGATGATAGCCGTGTGCCGGTGTAGTGTTTGAACACAGCACCACAAACACATCCAGACAGAAGAAGCTGTAGTATGAAACATTAAAATCGCCGAGAACAAACACACACACCGTCACACATAGCCCGTGCCACCACGCACGGGTCAAAGGTCCAGTTATGTAAACAAGACGCTTGATGAGTATTTCGTAACTCTTCAATTTTTCATCCAGCAATAAATTGGGATTCCATGCGTTACATATGTGGCCTCTGATATTAAACATGAATTATGAGTGTCTTAGTTTTCAACAGGTACACAAAAATGAGAACACGGTTCCCTTTGGGCCGGGCCGTATCATTCTCAGGTACTTTTGGTTTGGTTGTACATGTAAACAGTTTAGAGGTTTTGGATATTAGTGCCACCTGTCACACCCTCAAAATACTTTTTATTACATTCATAGTTTGCTCCGTTAATGATTTACTGTGCAATGATAACATGAAGAGCAAATGCAGACTTTTCTGATCGGATCAAGTCCATTTGTTTTCATTGTAATTTTTCATCAAGAAATGCATGAAATTACTTGAGTAACTGATGTCAAATATCTAAAAATTTACAGTTTTATCCAAAGATGACAAAATATAACTGCAGTACATCAGAACTGTGATAGGCTCCGCCCACTCAAGGGAGACCCTAGTTTGGCTTCAAACCCCTACAATCAATACGGTTGTCATTAAAAATGGATGGGAACACTAGTAATTTATTGATTTATTTATTTTAATCCTGAACTTAAGCATTTCTGTCTCTTTCACCTTATAGATCGAGTAGAACGATCTTTGAGATGATTGACAGCCGGTTCCTTAGGTGATGATGAGGTATGTGTGTTCAGGATGGAAATTTGAACAAGGCCTGTTGTAATTTCTGCTCGGAGTAATTATGATAAATGATGAGCGGGAGCGACCGGGAGGCCACGCACCTCTCCCAGTCACCTTCAAAGTGTGTGTGTTTGCTTAACAGCAGAATCGCCACCATCTCAATTAACCTCATCCACTGTCAGCGAGTGCGTCTGCCTCCCGTTGTTATTCTAAACTTTGATTCAATCGCTTTGATGTCA
The DNA here is from genome assembly GCF_024868665.1 of Triplophysa rosa. NCBI lineage: Eukaryota > Metazoa > Chordata > Actinopteri > Cypriniformes > Nemacheilidae > Triplophysa > Triplophysa rosa. The sequence continues at coordinate 1,498,816 of NC_079913.1, read as the reverse complement.
TTTCCAGACGTACCAGATGATTTCCCAGCTCTTGTATTTGACAGTAAAGCAACTTCGATCGTTTTCAACGAGGTGATTGTGTCGAGCAAAAGACGTCTCAGTTTTAATTACGCTTTTGAAGAGAGCAGCGTGTTGTATCCTCGGGACCCAATTAAAGCTGCTTTTAACCTGCGAGCGAGAAATCGCCATAGAAAGCAGATCTTTACACGCAGGCCCATGAAAAATGCATCCGCTGGTTCTCTGTTGGGCCCGTCCGGTGTCAAATGTAATATTGGAAATGTGCGTTGCATTCTCTTCCTTTTTGAGCTCGGTTTTTGACTGGAATTGGATTCAGATGAAGAATGAAATGGAAAATACGTCTTTCTCTTCGGTCTTGATTTAGTTAGATCCTGACCCCATTTTAAAGGAAGTTAGCGTGCAGATTTGCAGCCATATGGGCGTTGTGGTGGTTGCACTCCCACCTCTCATTACTTCTCCAACCCGGCTCTCCGTCATTTCTCACTTTCCATCTCTCTTCCTCTGTTCTCTGTGAGCGGTACAGTGAGTAACTAAAGTATTGCTCCGCCTACTGTGGCCTGTGTTGTACACGCCTCTCATTACTTGCGTGCACATTAGTCAAAACAGGCACGTCTGTAGGCCTCTCCTGCCTGTCCGCTGCATTTACCATGGCTTTGAACACCTGGCCTCGCATGTTTTATTGATTGCTTTGTTGGTTGATGCCGGATTCCCCCTCAATGTCCAGAGATGGACTTATGTATTAGGAATGCGGGTCTGCAACGGGCCGCGCTGCATGAAAGAAGATCCGAGATGGTGCTTTTTTGTTACACTGAAGAAGAAGAAGAGACTGGGTCCTTCATCAGATACCAAGACTGTCTGTGTTGATGAAGAGTTTTTAACAGACCTGCGTTTTTGGAGTTAGAGTTTGGAAGTGTTGTTTTCATTGTGGTTACTCACCTTTTTGTCATTCCACAGCAAAATAAGTGTTATTAAATGGAGAGATCGGACCTTAAAGATGAGGTAAAACGCAGTTTCTGCCAATCACGTATCAATCTTGAGTACCTATACAGTAGTACTGCATACTTTGCATCTTCGAAGAGTATTTAGTTTGATCAAATTTATAAGACAGAGACAGCTGTACGATTATTTCTGGAAAAAGACAAGCGCCAGGAGGCGTGCAGGGGGGCGGAACTACAACACATCATCGCATTATCCCTGCACAACTGTTGATCCACTATAAGTTCGTGTTCTTTACATTATGCACGTACACGCCGATTGCCAACAAAACACAGACATGTGACTTAGTTTGGCTTACCACGTGCGGTTCATGTCCGGCATCTTTTAGCGCTGGGACCGAACCATATATCAGTTTCAAACGATCTCCAAATCCAGCGTTACATCCACCTTTTATATAACATTCATCACCCAAATGCAGTGAACAAACAAACACAGCTAAACTTCAGTCAGCCGAGTGAAGCGGCATTGATGGGCATGCTCTTTCTCACGCTGGCTGGTTGATGCGTGGGCATGCTTTTCTGGGAGAATTGCCCAATAAGTGACCAAGAACCCTTGCTACGAAACAGGGATCCATTTTCGAAGAAAACTTTCCGAAGCCTGTACGAACCCTGGCGGAGTGAATCGAGCACAGAAATACTACATAATACGTTCAACTCGTTTTTTGACAAGTTGACCACGTCAAGCTTGAGAAGCCAGCACGTTTAGCAGTGTAAAGAAGTCAGAATGCATGAAATGGCATGTTACCTCCGCTTTAAATTTTGAAGTGCATGCATGTGATGAACTTTCCATGTTAAAAAATGCTGGGTTATTTAATGTGGGGTCAAAAAGGGACAGGCCACCCTGTTGAGTTGTAATTTAACATATCGCTGTTGTCTTTCAGAAACCTCGTATCTCCATATTATGTGATTTTTATTTTTGCCATAAATCATTATTAGTTGCCCATTAAAAAGTGCTTGTCAACTTTGAGAACACAGCATTTAATTATTTAAAAGATACATTTTACACAATTTTAGACATTCTTGGTGCTTTTAACCCATGGTTGGGTCAAATATGGACATTTTCTAGGTTGGATTAAACCAGTGGTTTGGTTTGTTCACATTTTACCCAAACGTGTATTGATTTAGACTGTAGGAATACCTCTCTCTCATAGTAAAAATACTGTAATACACGGACTCCCATTACTTTTGTTTTCTTTAAATTATTGCCATGCTTTATTCTTTGTTTTGTTATTAAGGAAACGTTACAGATTGTGCAGACACGTGGCACACGTGGAGGGGAAAGTATGTATTGAAGATTTGTTATTTTTAATTATTTATAATTCACGTGTTTTGATGCAGGTTTATCATCATTGAAGTTCCTCATGGGTTACATTTTGAGTGCTCGCTGGCAACTCGATGTTCTAGTTGTGCGTCTATAAGACCGGTGTGATTCCACATCACATATAGAAACAAACGTAAATGCCGTTAATTGCATCAGTGATGAGACCCAAGAGAAAGACGACTGGCCAAAAAACAGACAATGGCACATTAATGAGAGAAAGAAAGCGAGCGGGTGCAGCGTTTCGTTGTGAAGCTATTAATTACATGCTTAGTTTAACCTCTTGACTTGGTTTCTATTTGTTCTGGGGGGGATAAGCGAGGGGGCTGCAGACAGAAACATGCAGACGTGTCGGGCCCTGCATTAACGCTCCATATTTTAGAGCCTCTGTACGCTGCAAACAGTCGCATGCGTCATAAGATGTTGCTTTGTCAGACAGCCGCTCCACACCTACTTGTTGTTAACACGTGCATCAGTCCCGTCTCCCTGCGGTACCGTCCGCGACTCCTTTGTTCATTCTCGTAGCGTGTTGACTTGTGGGTTTTTGTTTCGTAGACGTCGCTCTTCTGGCTTTGTTTGTTTAAACGGTTGTAATTGTTGTGACAATGTTTAAGAAAGGGATCAGCGCATAACAGATGTTCGTAGTTACTGCTGACAATCATATTCGTGTTGGGTAAAGATGGCTGACATTCATTTAAATAATAAAAAACCACCCGCGTGGCGATGGCCTCCCATTGTCTGAGCTGAGATTTATTTAAAATAGAGGCCGTTCTGCTGATACGAGCGTTACTTTTCATTCGGAGATGAATAATCTTCCCTCGTGTAGACTAAACATTAAATTAAAAAGCTCTTTTTTGATCCATCTCGTTTCGGCTTAATAAGACGATGGTGGAAGTAGGCACCGGTGACTTTGAGAGATAAAAGCGGCGACAGTAGCCGTGCCGTGGGATAAGGGGAAATACATTTTGCGCGTATGTAACCGGGCTTGATTAACAGCCTTCCCAAGCAAAAAGCTAATTATTTTATTGAGTCAAGAGACAGAATCTCACTCCGGGGATTTGGCATTAGTCTTAGAATATAGAAAGCCGCATGTCTTTCTCCGTGCCTTTTGGATGACCGGAGTTCTGAAAGAGAGGATGAGCCCCAGGTATGGGTGGTCTCAGCACATGTGTATCAATAAGAGGCTTACGGGCAGAACTGGAAAAAGGAGGGAGTACAATAGCACAGCAATTTGATTCTAAGCCCCTCAGGTCAATCCGGTGAACTTCTTTTTCCACAAGAGCCTTTTTTTAAATCAAGACTTTTTTGTGCTCGAAGTTCTGAGTCGGCAAGAATAATGTTTGCTTGGTCTATAACGTGGTAACGTTCGTCAAACAGAACGCTTTTTCCAATGTTGTCTTATTGGAGTAGCAATTTACCTTTCAAGCGGCAGTCGTGCGTTTCGCTTTCGTTGAAAAAGGTGGATAAAGTATGTGCCCGAACGATCCATATCTGAAGCAGTGGCACTCCGTCAACAAATCGCCCTCTGCGCTGGTTGGTGTCTCCAAATGCTAAGGTTAGAATTTAATTGTGACGCAAGGGGGAGAGCGTGCCGGTTATGGACAAAATAGCAACGCACATGTCACAGGACGTGTTGTGAATAGTTCACTTAATACCACTGTATACACAGCGGACAGAGAGCGGCCACCTTTGCTCCCCGCTCCGCAAATCCCTGAATAAGAATCTGACACAGATTCTGCACATATAAAATTAGTAAATGCCACTGTAGCCATAGTTAAATATCACACGATTCCCCGAGGAGGCCCCTTGCAAGTTACCTTGCCCTATTTTGCAGTAAAAAAGCAGGGGGAAAAACTGAGGACAAAAAGAGGGGGTTGTGGGCGAAAGAAGTGGCGAGCTTACAGCTGCGTGTAGTTAGAGAGAGAGGTTGCGGTCCAGGAATAGCCAAGGTGGCTTTTGCATTTCCATCCGAGACCTCCCCTCCTGCCGTCACATATTGAAACCATCAAATAAAAAAGAGCCAGAGCGAAGGCTTTCCATCCGTTTCTCATATGGCTCATTAGGGGTTAAGTGCGGCCTAATCTTTTCTCTAATAAAGTTACTTTGAAGTGAGGAAAGTGGGCGGTACGGGGGCCGGGGTCCTTTACACAGAACACTTTGTAAATGAGACGCGTGCGTGAGGAGTCGCTCCTCGACGCGAGCTGTCACTTTGAACCGTTTCGAAATGTACTCTCAGGAGTCCTCCTGTGAAGTCTCGAATTGGACGCCGTCCTCTCCTGTTAGGCTGCTTTGCATGATGGGAGATTTCCTCGCGCTGGCACGGCTCCAGGTACGCGGGGGGAAGCCCCTCATTAATTTACCCGCAGATTGCTGTTAGCTCGGCGCGCTCGGGTGAGAGGTGTTTACAACAGTTTAGCAGCAAACTGTCACACGCTGAAGCCTTAATGTAGTACAAACCCGCGTCGCCTGGACGGGCTTGTTTGTTTTTGGCATCTGTTGGCATTTTCCCTTAATGGGCGACGTTGGGCCTCCGCCAGCAGCTCTGCCAAGATGCAACAGGTCTGTTTTCTTTGCGTGTTCCCGGCGAGCACGTCTGCGGGGTGCCAAGCGCCTAACACATCACAATGTGGTTGCGATTCCCAACACAAATGTTATTGCGCCGGTGCGTTAAGTGTGTGCGTGCGTGCGTGTTTTCCATCCATTTCACATCGTTTTTATCCACTTGGACCGGGGCGGTGGTTCTTTCTCTGTGCAGATCATGTTAAATTACCCAAAACCGTTTAGCGTCCACAGCACAAATGGCATTTTTAACATATGGAAGTCTTTATTTAATGTTTTCCTTGTTGATATACAGAATCTATAACGAATGGTAATGATTCGCAGCTGTTGAGATGTCAGATGTTTAGCCGAGGCTGGAATGATGGAGAGGTGCCTCGCTCGCGCAATAACGCTCGTATTTACTGCTGATTGGACGCTCGGGTCTATTGACTCAATACTCGCAGGAACGATAAAAGACAAAGAATCGCTATCAAGATGTTTAGCCATGTGTTGTAATTATCAGTCAGTATTTTATAGTTACGTTAGTGATTTTATTTTAACATGCTTTTCTTTTTTGTCCCTCTGCTGTGTTTTTTCCTTCTTAAACTATATCTGTCGTGGCAGGCCCGACAAGTGTCAATGAAATCAAAGGTGTGTACTGCACACATGCAGCGAAACTATTTGACCTCCTTTGCATTTGTGTGTCTAACCTGGAGAAATGTGTTTTCATGTTCCTCCCACTCGGGACCGTCGCAGGTCTGGTTAACCCACCGTGCCGTGTCTGAACCCGTCTTCGAATTGACTTGATGTGGCATAGCGTGACAGGGTGAGTGTCGATTTTCAGAAACCCCAGGCCGTGATTATACCTAGCTGACTGTGACCAAAGTAAATCATAACGATAATCGCGTGTTCGCGGTCGCTCAGGGAGACCTGCGTGTGAACGTGTAGTCGGTAACATACGTGTCATAATGGATATGTGGAACAACAAAACCAAATCCAGTTTTTGTACCTCAAAGGCTCGATAGTAGAGATGTTTGTTAAACAAAAATATTCCCATGGATGAGACAAAAACACACCTGAAAACATTTGCGTTGGTTAAATGACAGCATTTAGAAGTTATCGCTTCGGTTTTGGCATTCGGAATCAATACACGGTGATTTACTTTAATAGATCCTGGATAGTTTCGTTTTTAAGACCGAGGGCAAATGGTTTGCTTAATTTGGCATTTTTAGCATTGTTTTTTGTTCCCTTTAATAAAACCGCATCACAGCTGTCAGTGACCGTCCTCCTATTAGCAGCACGTGTTTGTTTGTCAGCTTCTATCGATAAAGATAATCTTTGATCAAACAGTGTGTATCGAACTACACGCAACTCCAAGCCGATACCTAGACAAACAACGCTACATCACTTGACTATCAGAAGGCTCTCGCTCGCTATCTAACCATGCAGGCCCGTTTTCAAGTGGCAGTCACTTGTTTTCTTCTCGTACGGCATCATGGGATGATCCGTTCTGACAGCGCAGGAGAACACAATGTTTAGACTCCCACAATGGGATTGTCACGTCTTTGTGTATTCGTCTGTTTACGCCGCGCACATGTCAATATACAGTACATGCTCTTTCATATTGCGCCGAATGTTAGAACACACTGATGTTTTTTGTACTGTAAGCAGATCTTGTTGCGCTAAATAAATATTTAGGCTCGGGTGTCAGAGCCGATCTTAGCCGCCTTGATTTTTTTCCGCTTTTATGCGTATCTGTTTATCACCCTGCTGAGATAAGAAGCGACTGGGGAGGTTGTTTTGAATAATACAACAAATTAGCAAACACAACACACAACAAGTGCTTTCCATTTGTTGGCAGGCGGCGCAGATTTAAATATATATTATTTACACTCACATCTTGTTGCCAGAAGAGAAACAGTTTGTTTACTAAACATGCAGATGCGGAGATGAAAGCGGCGGAGTTGCATAATTCATGCGCCGCATGTTTGCGAGCATCGTAACGTGCGGCGTCGTGCTCTTCCCGTGCATTAAAAATACACTGCAATGCTCCCCGTATTGTTATCATTTATTTAGTCACAGTGACATTAATATTGCACGCTGCGCTTCTGCCCTCCCGACCCGTGCTGTTCGGGAACCCGCCAAGCCGAGGCCTACCTCGGTCCCGCTCAGTGCCGAAAATTAATCCTTATTATAATGACAGCGTACGGCACCTAGATTAGCCCAGGTGAGACAGCCCACCACCCTTCAGGGCATCTCCGCACGCCGTTTAATCCAAATGCCAATTTGGTGTGGGTTTGTTTGGCACAAGGGAGGCTTGTACGGAGAGGGGAAGGTGCTCCTCCCAGCTTGGTGCGTCTATAATTGGAGTGCAGGGAGCGACTGGAGCTGGCTGGCGTCAGTCCGTGTTTAGGATGCCCGGGGGCAGAGCTCTCCTGTGGGTATCAAAGTGCTCTAATTAAATGCGGCCTTCGTAGCGCGGCCCTCTGCGTTACAGGCCGAGAGAAACCGACAGCGGCCGACGCCTTCCTTCACTCCGACCGGCCGCGGCTTCTGCTAATTACCTATTGTCCAATTGACTTCCCGTTTTTCACAAAACAGTGAACCTTCCTCTCCGTTCGCACCACCCCCATCTTTATTTTGTTCCTCTTCACCTTGTCTTAGCCCGGCCGGCCTAATTAATCTTATGGAGATCTCCCTCAGCCGGTTTCCCATGTGCCTGACCTCCTGTTTATAATTTGATTCGGAATGATAAAAGTATGTGTGCCTATAAAAGACGAGTGTCATTTCCCAAACGCCTGGACGTGCCGGGGCTATCAATCTTCCCAACGTGCCCGGCAAACTGATTTCCCAGAAAATTAACTTCAATTAATAGCACGAGTCCCCCGGCGTGGCCGCGGAGGCAGGCGATGCTTTGAAGGAGGACCTTCAAAGATGTCTCACAACAGCATCTCGTACACATCCGTTTGCCGCGTGCCCTTTTGTTACCCGCCGAGTGCAAAATATTTGCAGCATCCACACAACTATTCCCACGTCGACGTGAAAAATTGATTGCGTTCGCAGAGCGGAATTATAAAGCAGAGATCATGTCATTGTTTGTTGTTTCACTAAAGTTAGCACTGTAGGTTGGTGAATGGAATTTGGAGTGTTTGGACACATCTACAGTCTTCTCCGAGTCTTATTCGTTTTATTTCTGGTGGGCTTTTCGCTCATTGTTGCAAAGCAGCTTCACTGAACATTTTAACAGTAGAATAAAAAAACAAGCATACGATACAAATACACTTAAAAAATGTGCGTAAATTGTATTATTTAGCAGTCGAGACAAATTTGGCCGACACTTATACATCTCATGAGCTGCTATTAAAATAACGGGTTGAAGGGATAGTTCACCCAAAATGTTCTCAAGTCAATGGTTGCCAATGTTGATTGTACCAACGTTCTTCAAAGTATCATTTTTCATTGTCTTTTTTGAAGGAAGTAAGTCATAAAGGTTTGGAATGACATTTGATTTGGAAAAATCAAATTTGGGGGTTATCCATCTCTTTTTCTGATATAGGTGGCAGGTCTCTGCAGGCCGTTCAGCCGCTTATCAGCCCGAGCCGTTCCTCCGTACTACTCGTATACTACTAAAGCAATCGGTGTCAACAACCGGCAAAACCACAGGCTACAGCGGGGCAGAGACACACAAATAAAATATGGATGCTGGAACGGCCTTTTGAAGGGTCCATTAGAGGGGCCGTGCGTGGCAGTGATGGAGGGAGATAAGTGTCAGGCCCCCCGCCGCACAGCTGCCAGCTGTTTACTGAATCCTGCCGCGGATGCTTGTTACTGTCTGACACAGTCAAGATGAAATCTCTCTCTCTCTCTCTCTCTCTCTCTCTCGAAGAGGCTTTTCTCACAAACAAACGTTTGCTGACTCACAGAGCCTGTGAGCGGACCCAGGAACCAAGCAGAGCCTTTTTCCTACATTTGCAGAGTGCTTTTTTTTGCAAAGTTATTTTACAATTAAAGTTAGACTTTTAGTCGATGTCTGTTAGCCATCTAAATGCTGGTGCATGTGAAAAAAAAAAGAAAAGAGCATTCCCCTTCTCTCTGGTTTTTATTTGTTTAGTGGATAAGGTTGAAGCACATTTGATGCCACAGTCTCGGTACCAGCGCTCCACAGGCATTTACACTAACTTACCTTTCATCAATAATGCAGAATGACAGCTTCATGCCTTTATTGAGATGTCTTCAGGTGCGTCAGAACCCATCGCACACCTGCTGCTCGGTCGAGGGGAATTTTGAGCGTGCGAGATTGAATGACTGCGTGTGAGAGAGTGGGCTCATATAAAGCCTCTCTGCCCTGCCTCAGGCACTGCCTCCATTGGGATGGTTTATATGCAATAATGGGCTTCTACTTTATTGATCCGTGCTAATGTCTCAATGATCGCACACACTTGATTCTGCTCTCTCTCTCTCTCTCTCTCTCTCTCTCTCTCTCTCTCTGTCTCTGTCTCTGTCTCTGTCTCTCTCTCTCTCTCTCTCTCTCTCTCTCTCTCTCTCTCTCTCTCGCTCGCTCGGGGAGAAAGCAACCCCAGCTGTTGCCTACATGTTTCAAACTGATTTACAACTGCTCGTTAATTAGCCAGTATAATGAAGAGATGAAACGCGTCTCATGCCATCACATGCTTCTGTTTTCACGTTTATTTACATTTACTTTTCAGGTGCACTGTTCTTTACATTTCCAAACATCAACAGCTTGCAGAAGATACAGACTACCGTAGGCCTGAAATGCTTGCGATTAAATTACAGCAACATTACAGCAAATTGATTTCACTTGTGGACCCAATTGGGTCAGGAATAACATGAAGGTGAGTAAATGTTGACAAACCTTTTGAATAAATAACTTTTAATAGGAATAATTCACTCGTAACTCATTATTCTCTCGATTTACTGACTTGTGCTGTCCCAGATGTATCTGAATTGTTCAGGTGAAAACAATGTTTTTAAAAAAATCCCTTTATTTGTTATTTATTGTTGTCAACTTTGACATCACATTATGAAATTATTTAAAAAGTTACCGTGATTTTTCCATTTCCTGAAAAACAGCAAATTTGTAGTTCATTTGCAAAAACCGAAAAATCATGTTTTTTTGTGTTTTATTGTGTTTGTTAGCTGTGTTTTTTCTAGTTATTATTACTTAATCAAAACAACCCAACTGCAGTTTGATTGATATTACTTGGTATGCACAATTAAAAAACATGATTTTCATGTTTTTTTTTTGCAAATTAACTCTTTATTTATAGATCCCAAAATAATATGCACATAAATGCAATATAAAAGCCGGCATTTAAATGTAATGCTTTTATTCAAAGCAATTTGCAGTATACTTATTTTATGGTCCTTCTTGATCAAGTACCATAACCAGAGGTTTGTTCAGAATCATTCACGTGTTTATCTGCTATGTCACAGTCTTTGTGACCCAAAAGTAAAGCAGACCGAGCATGCATCTTTCTCTCTTTCTTTATCACATCAGCTCGTAAATCTTCTGCTCTTGTAAGGTCTCCAGTCTCTGTGTTTGCCGTGGAGTTATTTTCTCCACGCCTTTGTTTTCACATGTCTTTAAATCTCTGCTTGAGTGGACTTACAGTGGAAACAGTAAATTAAAGAACAATGCTGAGTACTGATCCTTCTCTCTCTCTCTCTCTCTCTCTCTCTCTCTCTCTCTCTCTCTCTC
>NC_079913.1:1484836-1487510 GCF_024868665.1 Triplophysa rosa | reverse complement strand
CTCTCTCCCTCTCTCTCTCTCTCTCTCTCTGTCTCTCGCTCGCTCTCGCTCTCGCTCTCGCTCTCTCTCTCTCTCTCTCTCTGTCTCTCTCGCTCTCGCTCGCTCTCTCTCTCTCTCTCGCTCTCGCTCGCTCTCTCTCGCTCTCTCGCTCTCTCGCTCTCTCGCGCTCTCGCTCTCGCTCGCTCTCGCTCGCTCGCTCGCTCTCTGTCTCTGTCTCTCTCGCTCTCTCTCTCTGGTGTGTTTGATTACTGAGAAAGCGAACAGACTCGTTTGTTTTCATTAGGGTGATTGCCTCAACGTCTGAGCGACCTTCAGCTGTCCTCGCAATCCAAAAGAAGTCTATACACACACACACACACACACACACACACACACACACACACACACACACACTCGCTGTCTCTCTATGACTAATGGCATGTGTGTACAGAGTTTGTGTTGGGGTTAGCACTGGAGCATGATGGGCTTTGGTGTAATGAGGGAGGCTTTAACTGACGTGGTGGCCAAAAATCTTTTCTTTTCTGTTTTTGACGTTCTTCTCGGGATCGTGGACGCTGCTTTTGGTGTAGTGTCATGTTAAAGAGTTTGCAGGGATTTTGGAAGCGAGCTCGGTTGGCTGTGACAATTTTTCTGTTGCCGATTGGCCGTGACAGTTTTTTGGTTGTTGTTCCGTGCAGTTGTGCTCGTCAGCTCGGAAATATGATGCAATGAAATCCCCAAAGTTGAAGTTGGGAAACTCTCACTTCTCATACGAGTCATAGACGATATCTTAAAGTCTCTTATTCAAGTCAACTGTAATGTTATACAGATGTATTTGTATATAGTTATATGCATATGCATACATTTATTTCTTGGCTCTATGTGTGTGCTTACATACACTGGGCATCGGATGTCTTGGCAAAAATAATGAATCTAAATCATTTACATTACATTTACATTTAGTCATTTAGCAGACACTTTTATCCAAAGCGACTTACAGATGAGAGCATCATTATAAATGAGCATCTAAATTTACAATTGATCTGAAATATAGGTTTATTTATCCTAAAACTGTAACGTCCATGTTTTAAACCTCATTTTACACTATTTGTATATATTAATACCGTCTGTATTAATATATTATGCACGTCTAAATATAGTGTCGCATGTGCAAATCTATGCAGCACCAAATGAAGTTATTTTGGGTATGGTTTGTGTATTTGCTACATGTTTCAGATGTGATGCAGGTAATTAAAATGAATTGGTGAGAGTGGGCACCAAGAGAGAACGTGCTGTTGTGTGATTGAAGACCTTTGTTCTACAAAGAGGCCAATGAATTCTCCCGAGTCGGACACCCACACAATGCAAAAAAGTGAGAGAGGTGAGCGGGTGGGCGTTGAGACCCCCGTTTTAAGTGATGAAGGCGGTAAAGCATACTTTTTGCCTCAAAACAAACCTGGGCTTTTTCAACATCCCTAGGCATGGAATTAGGGCCGTCACGGTTATGACATTTGGCTGACGATTAATTGTCTAATAAATCATTGCGATTATGACGATTAATCGTCTGTTTTAGAGCTTTGACTTTTAATTCTCACACATTTTTTATTCAGCTTTGAAACGACCGTATTGTTCTGAATATAAAGACTATGTTCTTTTTCTTGGAAATACATAGGAAAAAAATTGGGTCATCATACTTAAGGTTTAGACTTTTACCTGTCAATAATACAACCGCCAAATACTTGTAAATGAAGTAAATTGATCAGGAGTGAATTGAAGCCACCATTAAAATACTATCAGTCATAGAAAAGCTTCTAGTCTGTTTTTAGTACAATTAAATTGTACTGCAGGTTATTTTTATGGTATATGCTTTAGTTTTTTCTTAAGTGATTGTGTTGTGGTGGTACATTTGACAAGTATTACCATACTTTAGCTACAATATATACAATAAAATATGCAGATGCACTACAGCTCCCCCTAGTGTCTACTATAGAGATGTGCAATAATTGCGATGATCTGAAACAATCGCGATAAGACGATTATTTAATAATCGTGACAGCGCTACACGGAATGATTAATTTTGTAGTCATCGAGCAAACTTGAATAAACTTACAGTACAGACGTAAACAGCTGGACGGTCATGCTTGGTGAGGTGCGGTCTGCTGTGAAATTGGTACGGATGCTTGATAAGTTAGTGTTGTGTCATGTGACTGCTGTACGAACTTTACGCTCCGAGCTCCCTTGTGTTTGTGTCTGTTATGTTTGGGCGCACCATGGAAACAAAATGGTACTGTTTTCAGCACGTTTGGTGACAAACACCGAAGCGAGCGTGCACGGCTACATCCATAGCAAACCTTCTTTATTAACAGGAAAATTTCATGCCGTTATTTAAAGCTCTAATTTAGCCATCTGAGAGCGGCGGAGAATTAGTCGTGGGACAGAATTTGAAGACACAGGCGTTCTTTGTGTGAGCTCGAGGCTCAGACTTGATGAGTTTATAACTGTCTGCAAATTTGAAATTATTATCAGGTTACGTCAGTTAGCAACATTTCTCTTGGCCATACCATGGGTGTAATTGACTTTTCGACCTCAATGCTCGAGCCAAGCTTCTCAAAGCAGGTGTGCCAATTGAAACAAGCACGGAGCCACCTCTTCTCACCTCTCTCTCTCTCTCTCTCTCTCTCTCTCTCTCTCTCTC